>NC_091370.1:14668049-14860765 GCF_038502225.1 Cherax quadricarinatus
CTCTCATAAGCTACCTTTTTCTCTTTTATCACACCCTTTACTTCATCATTCCACCAATCACTCCTCTTTCCTCCTGCCCCCACCCTCCTATAACCACAAACTTCTGCCCCACATTCTAATACTGCATTTTTAAAACTATTCCAACCCTCTTCAACCCCCCCACTACTCATCTTTGCACTAGCCCACCTTTCTGCCAATAGTCGCTTATATCTCACCCGAACTTCCTCCTCCCTTAGTTTATACACTTTCACCTCCCTCTTACTTGTTGTTGCCACCTTCCTCTTTTCCCATCTACCTCTTACTCTAACTGTAGCTACAACTAAATAATGATCCGATATATCAGTTGCCCCTCTATAAACATGTACATCCTGGAGCCTACCCATCAACCTTTTATCCACCAATACATAATCTAATAAACTACTTTCATTACGTGCTACATCATACCTTGTATATTTATTTATCCTCTTTTTCATAAAATATGTATTACTTATTACCAAATTTCTTTCTACACATAGCTCAATTAAAGGCTCCCCATTTACATTTACCCCTGGCACCCCAAATTTACCTACTACTCCCTCCATAACATTTTTACCCACTTTAGCATTAAAATCCCCAACCACCATTACTCTCACACTTGATTCAAAACTCCCCACGCATTCACTCAACATTTCCCAAAATCTCTCTCTCTCCTCTACACTTCTCTCTTCTCCAGGTGCATACACGCTTATTATAACCCACTTTTCACATCCAATCTTTATTTTACTCCACATAATCCTTGAATTAATACATTTATAGTCCCTCTTTTCCTGCCATAGCTTATCCTTCAACATTATTGCTACTCCTTCTTTAGCTCTAACTCTATTTGAAACCCCTGACCTAATCCCATTTATTCCTCTCCACTGAAACTCTCCTACCCCCTTCAGCTTTGTTTCACTTAAAGCCAGGACATCCAGCTTCTTCTCATTCATAACATCCACAATCATCTCTTTCTTATCATCTGCACAACATCCACGCACATTCAGACTTCCCACTTTGACAATTTTCTTCTTCTTATTCTTTTTAGTAATCTTTACAGGAAAAGGGGTTACTAGCCCATTGTTCCCGGCATTTTAGTTGACTTTTACAACACGCATGGCTTACGGAGGAAAGATTCTTATTCCACTTCCCCATGGATATAAAAGGAAAATTAATAAGACCAAGAACTATTAAGATAAAATCAAAGAAAACTCAGATGAGTGTGTATAAATAAATGTGTACATGTATGTGTAGTGTGACCTAAGTGTAAGTAGAAGTAGCAAGACATGCCTGTAATCTTGCATATTTATGAGACAGACAAAAGACATCAGCAATCCTACCATCATGTAAAACAATCACAGGCTTCGTTTTACACTCACTTGGCAGGACGGTAGTACCTCCCTGGGTGGTTGCTGTCTACCAACCTACTACCTACAATATATATATACATATATATATACAATATATATATACATATATATACATATATATATATATATATATATATATATATATATATATATATATATATATGTATAATTATATATATATATATATATATGTATAATTATATATATATATATATATATATATATGTATAATTATATATATATATATATATATATATTAATCGCGAACGAGCGATAAAAGATGGAAAATAACCACAGGGGGAGTGGAATGATAGTTCTAGGCCTTTCGTGTTACAATCAACACATCAGAAGCTTGTAATGTTGCAGAATTATAATCAAATAAAGCGGTTGCAGAAATACAATAGCAAATCCAAGCGGATTCGTTCAGGGAAACGACTTTCTCCAGAATCAAAATGATTCTGGAGAGAATCTCCAGAAACATTCTGATTCTGGAATCATTCTGATTCTGGAGAGAGTCGTTTCCCTGAACGAATCTGCCTGGATTTCCTACTCTGCAACATTGCAAGCTCCTGGTGTGTTGATGTGTGTGTGTGTGTGTGTGTGTGTGTGTGTGTGTGTGTGTAGTATATAATGTGTAATTTACAAAATATTTTATTGCACTCAATGTTAGACCAAATAAATTTTTTCGAGTTCCGAGTGGCATGTTTTTTATTTTAATTATTTTTAGAAATTATCATACGAGTCACGTATATAGATTTTAAAAGGACTTAGACGACTGAAAAGCGTCAAAGTGGTATTACATAGTATATGACGTAATTTACTTGTTAGTGTTTTAACCGGGCCAGAATTTGTTCCCAGGAAGGTAAAAATACACTTCGAAATTAATGATCTTTCCGACAGGAAATGTTAGCTGTTATTATCGTTCGAGCTGTGGAGTTTCCAAAATTTCCATATTATATTTATGGGTAACGATAATCAGTAAGGAGTCATACAACATCTCCAGAATAAGTGACAGTGAGGTTTGATCAAAGGAAGGGGAGAGTATCTCTAATTTCCTGGATGAATAGATCTTCACCAGTATGTAAACACTTCTCTTGTAAGGCCAAACCTTCCATACAATCCTGTGTAAACTGGTGCCTCAGCATGGTGTTTGTGCTTCAGTGGTTACCAATCACAGTTCTCCTCACACTGGCATCTCTAACCTCTAGTCTCCCGCGACATTGAAATGAGTTTTAAAAATTTGTGTGAGTAATTCAGTAATGTATAACGTATTATTCTCTAGCGCTAATTAATTACTTTGGTTGGGAAGAAGATTTTGTTCTCGTGTATTTAATTCTTCGGGAAACTTTACCTTACATCCGGTCAGATAAAGGCACAGGATTTCCAAGTTCATGGTTCAGAGTGGCATGACGTCAGAAGTGGGAAGCATTCACTGGCATATAAGACGAGGTGGGAAGTGTGAGCAACACTCATTCTCCAGCAAGCGAGAAAGTCTGACAAGCTATGAACATAGCTTTTTAACCAGTGCTGAAACTCGCTACCACCACCAAACATCATCAGTATGGTGTTCACTGCTGATAACTTCACCGATGAGATCATGAAGCAAACCAGGTAGGCTACCTTTCCTATCTAACGTATTTTTGTCCACATCATCTGTAGTCAACAATATCATTATCACAGGAAAGCAATCTGTATCTACATTTCACTAAAACGTGAACGTGGATGAACACACTTGAGGAACAACTTGCAATGTAACCAGATTGACAGATGATGTAGCAAGGCCTGGACTTAGTTAAAAATATATCTGACAATATAGCATATTCACAGACGATGATCAAATTAAATGAAATTATGCAGTAAGCCTCATAGTCACCTAAATATGTCAAAGTATCTTATTAATCAAAGTAGGATGACGGAAGCTATGGGCAAATCTCCCAAATTTGCTTGTACATTCGGCCACACACATACTTGTAACAAGATAACCCGTTACAGGGCCGCCTGAATAACAAAAAATATCGCGGTCTCTTAAAACTATGACTAGATGGCCATTCTCAATTCTAATATTAAAAATGTTTTTAATGCATTTCTTTGTCCAATATGACTCAAACACATTTGGGTATATCGTTAACAGGTTTTTAAGCAGGTTGAAATGCTTAAAGTAACTATTACAAAGTTAAAATAAAAAGTATTTAGGCTGCTAAACTTTATTGTCCCTCTTCCAGACTGATCAGCGTGCTGACTGAGATCTCCAGAGCAGTTTTTGAGGCAGCCAAAGAAAATCTCGATTTTGAGAGTCGTGAGCTCACTGTCATCAAGGGCCAACTCTCTAACCTCAGCCCCAAGGTCAGTCCTACCACTTCCTTTATGCCTAGAGCAGAGCTCACAACCGTAAACACATTGGATTGGTGATGACAATACTTCTTTAATAACGGTACATAACTGTACAGTACTAAATGTAAGAATTGTTTTTTCTACAGGTGCGGAGTTTCGTGGAGGAGAGTGCTCGTTTGTGTCGACCAGCAAATGTGCACATTTGTGACGGCAGTGAACGGGAGCTGCAACATCTCTTGAACGTGATGCAAAAGGATGGCATGATCGAGCATCTTCCTAAATACCAGAACTGTTGGTTGGCCCGCACTGACCCAGGAGATGTAGCTCGTGTGGAGAGCAAGACATTTATAGTCACTAAAGAGCGAAGTGAGACCATCCCCACTCCGAAGGAGGGTGTGAAGGGCCTCTTAGGCAACTGGATGTCTCCAGAGGACCTGAAAAACTCTGTCCAGGAGCGTTTCCCTGGCTGCATGGCCGGCAGGACCATGTACGTGGTGCCGTACTCTATGGGCCCTGTGGGTTCTCCACTCTCCAAGATTGGTGTGGAACTGACTGACTCACCCTATGTTGTGGCCTCTATGCGAACCATGACGCGGATGGGCAATAAGGTGTTGGAAACTTTGGGTGAAGATGATTTTGTCAAGTGTCTTCACTCGGTTGGCTGCCCATTGCCCCTCAAGAAACCTCTAGTCAACAACTGGCCTTGTGACCCGGCACGAACCATCGTCACCCACGTGCCTGACACTAACGAGATTATTTCATTTGGGTCAGGTTATGGAGGCAATTCACTTCTGGGAAAGAAGTGTTTTGCTCTTCGCATTGGTTCTACCATTGCCAGACGCGAAGGCTGGTTGGCGGAACACATGCTTATCCTGGGCATCACTAACCCTCAGGGTGTCAAGAGGTACATTGCAGCAGCTTTCCCTTCTGCATGTGGCAAGACCAACTTGGCTATGATGACATCCTCGCTGCCCGGCTACAAAGTGGAATGCGTTGGCGACGACATTGCTTGGATGAAATTTGACGAGGAAGGAGTGCTACGAGCGATCAACCCCGAGAACGGATTCTTCGGCGTAGCTCCCGGCACTTCCATGCAAACTAATCCAGTGGCCATGAAGACTGTCCTTTCCAACACAATGTTTACCAACGTTGCCAGAACTAGTGACGGAGGAGTATTCTGGGAAGGAATGGAGAAAGAGATCGCTAACGATGTAACCATTACGTCGTGGCTGGGAGACACCAACTGGAGTAAAGAATCCGGTAAACCAGCAGCTCATCCAAACTCTAGATTCTGCACCCCCGCCGGCCAGTGTTCCATCATTGACCCTGCGTGGGAAGATCCTGAGGGCGTACCCATTTCTGCAATTCTTTTCGGCGGACGACGACCCCAAGGAGTACCTCTGGTGTACGAGGCGTACGACTGGAAGCATGGTGTGATGGTGGGAGCGGCCATGCGGTCTGAGGCAACAGCAGCAGCTGAATACAAGGGTAAGGTGATCATGCACGACCCTTTCGCCATGAGACCATTCTTCGGTTACAACTTTGGTCACTACCTGCAGCATTGGTTGAGCATGGAAACCCGCACAGAGAAGCCTCTTCCCAAGATCTTCCACGTAAACTGGTTCCGCAAAAGCGAGAAGGGGCGCTTCCTGTGGCCAGGTTTTGGAGAGAATGTACGCGTCTTGGACTGGATCCTGAAGAGAGTTGACGGCGAAGATGTGGCCGAAGAGAGCGCAATAGGACTCCTGCCAAAGACATCCTCCATTAACTTGTCCGGCCTGGAGGAGAACGTTGATATGGACGAATTGTTCAGTATTCCCAAGGAGTTCTGGGAACAAGAAGTCCGCGACATCGCCAGGTACTTTGACGAACAAGTTGGTGCTGATCTTCCTAACGATGTTTGGGAACAACTTAAGAAGTTGGAGAAAAGGCTAGAGAAGGCGTAAATGAGCAGAATGTTTCATGGAATACGAGTTACTATAATGAGTCAAAACTCCGCGAAATAACTATACTGTTTTCTAAATTAATGAGGTCGGCGAGTTCTCAATGCTGCTTTAACTTTCCAAAGAATTAATATCACAAATCGAATCATCCTAATTTCTGATGTACAGTTTTTCATCGATATTTATTACATTCATAAACTACTAAGTTTTGCTATTTAAGATGCAATTATTGAATTGCATTCCTGTGTCTCAGCTGTGCTGGACGACGCTCTATATAACTATTATATGATAATATAAACATATTTTTATACGAACCTAATATTTTTTTCTCCTGAGATATACAATACAAAAGTCAGACAATGACATCGTTGGCGTACCCTAGCTATATCTACCCCACGTAAAAAAAAAAAAAAAGGCAAACCATTGCTACATTGTAGTGTGGATAAATTAGACACATGTGCACCTCTTGGGTATCTTTATTGAGGAAACGTTTCGCCACACAGTGGCTTCATCAGTCCATACGTAGGAGAAACTTGAAGAACAGGAGAATGAGGTAATCAGTCCCTCAACCTTGAGTCGATGTGTTCAGTCCATCAATCTTGAATAGAATACGGCATATGAGCGGAGAAGCATTGAACAAATGTGACACCACCTATGACTGCTACACCTCTCCTGCCATACGGTTTATAAGCTGCTTCTCCGCTCATATGCCGTATTCTATTCAAGATTGATGGACTGAACACATCGACTCAAGGTTGAGGGACTGATTACCTCATTCTCCTCCTGTTCTTCAAGTTTCTCCTACGTATGGACTGATGAAGCCACTGTGTGGCGAAACGTTTCCTCAATAAAGATACCCAAGAGGTGCACATGTGTCTAATTTATCAACATGTCGGTTCTCTGAACCATTCATCTACAAACATTGTAGTGTATCTTAGGATTATACCCTAACTGTCGTGAAACCTATCGTTGTACATACTAGCGCTGAGGTACTAATATGTACACTGACACAGGACTATGAACACATCCTTTCATCTCTGCTGCTCTTCCTACCATTAATAATGTCGACTTATTCTCCGATTTTTCTTTTACTGAAACTAATCTACCGCACCATCTACGATTAAAATTTCGCTCTTCCTCTTAATCTACTGTATACAGCCTCTTTCAAAAGCAGCTCTCACTACTAACCTTAGGGTTTTGAATGCTTGTTTTAAATAATAATAATCTTCACGAGTCTAAGATGTGAAGCAGTATTTTCAAAGTCCAAAGTTGTTTTCCACTTTACATCACACGGACGGACGAAATTCCGACTTAGATGGTAACGCGTAGGCTATCATGCTATTATATTAGGTTAGAAAACAACACTACCACCATCAATAACAATGTTCTCGCTATTTTATTTAACTTCTATTCCTATTATGAGTGAGGAACTGTTATGAAATTCGACCCTACATAAAGAGAAGCGGAGACAAAAGCTAAAAATATACTCGTTGCGATACAAGGATCCGAAAATATGCGTTGGCTATTTTTGTCTTGGGGTGTGGCTGAGGGGGGAGGTAAGACGCTGACCTCCTGGGTAGCTGCAGGGATGCGCCAGTACACCCCAGGTCACCTTCTTCAGTTGCTATGTACACCTTTAGGACACCAGGTTGCTCCCATATGGAAGGGGAAGATGTAGAAACCGTGGACAGTAGAAGACGAGGTAATCAGTCCCTCAGCCTAGTTGAAGGTGCTCACCAGCATAGTCTGTCGTAATACATAAATAACAAGCAGATAGAAGAGAAGCTTGCGACGACGTTTCGGACCGAAACGTCGTCGTAAGCCTCTATGTGCGGGTTATATGGATATTGTTCCAGTCATGGTATTGTGCCTTTTTTTTGTTTAGTCTGTCGTAAAATTTTAATTAGTTGACACGTGCGGCCAACAGTATCAGCCTGGTTGATCAGGCCCTGATCCACCATGAGGCCTGGTCGCAGACCGGGCCGCGGGGCGTTAACCCCCGAAACTCTCTCCAGGTATACTCCGGAAATGGGAAAATTGTACAGTTCACAATCGAACAGACCTGGGTCGAAACCTGGACGAAGTGTAACGCAGAGCAAGTCCTCCAGCACCTGGTGCACCTGTTATCTAACAGTAACAAGTAGTCGACTGTTTGGGGGTTATGTTGAAAAATGTATAAAATACTAACAAGTTGAAGATTAAGACTCATGTGCAACAGTTAGGTATCTTTACTGTTGAAACGTTTCGCCTACACAGTAGACTTCTTCAGTCAAATATAGAGGCAGCAGGTGTAGTAGTGATGTAATCAGTCCATTAACCTTGGAGAAATAGTATTTGAGGTTGGGGGTTGCATTCTGGGGAAGGACCTAAAAAAACCATCAATGGGAATTAACCACAATGCTTGGCTTTCTTGGGCTATCCTGTGTTATTAACCTTCCTGGGTTACTAATCCGAAGCCTACTTAATCCTTATTTTAGGTATTTAAATATTCTTGGTTGATGGTGTGCAGATAAAATGCAACCTTAATTATCCACGTACAGTGGATATACTTTAAAACCAAGCCTAACACACAGGAGTGTATATATATATATATATATATATATATATATATATATATATATATATATATATATATATATATATATATATATATTGAGATTACTGTCAATATCAAATAAGAACATAAGAAAGAACACTGCAGCAGGCCTACTGGTCCATGCGAGGCAGGTCCAAGTCCCTACATTAGCACTGCTAGCTTGAAAATTGGAGGAGGGTAATTCCCACTACATATAGAAAAACATACATGGATATCAATACAGATACTTGCCACAACTACAACACCTTATGCTTCCACCAGTAATATATCCAGGGTGAGACTGGCTTGGGCCAGTAGGTGACTTGGACTTGCCTAGCATGGGCCAGTAGACTCGCTCAGTGCTCCATCTTTCTTATGTGGACCAGGATCAACAATTCGTCCTAAAGTAGTTCCTGAACTAGCGTCAAGGTTCCACTGACTATAGCCAGCTTCAGTTTAGTATCTAGTTCGATTTGATATTTGCAAAGTGCTTGTTCTGTTGGTTATTAAATAGATGAAGTAGTGCATTGCATATATATATAATCGTGGAATTTATTATTATTATTATAATAAAAAAAGAAGCTCCAAACCACAAGGGCCATACAGCGCTGATAAACGTGGAATGACTGACGTTTTAAAATATGCCGGGTCGAGAATGGGCTGATATTGCCCACCTGTATGAACACAAAGACGCAAGTTGAAGAATAAGACTTTTTTTTTATTGGGTTAATAAAGGTCTAAACTGCAGAACGTTGCCAAAATAAAAACTCGTTCTAGAAACCATTTTTTGTCTGATTCGTTAAACAGCTGCATTTTTTGCATATGTGACTTATAATGTCAGTTTCTTCAAGATATCTAATACGTACTACTACTACTAATAATAATAATCCCGTAGGTGTCATACACCGCCTGGGGAATGGGAGGTAATTATTTTGATCCGAGGGAGGGGAGAGGAGCTCCAAGCATCAAGGCATTAAAGGGATATGCAAGCGAAAGAGTACAAATGAAAGAGCGAGACAGAGAACAAGCAAAAAGAGAGCAAGTAAGAGCAAGGGATGGAAGACATGCTAAATAGAGCAAGCAGAAGAGCTAGCTACCTAGTGAGCTACAGAACCAGCTAGCTACCTAGTGAGCTACAGAACCAGCTAGCTACCTAGTGAGCTAGAGAACCAGCTAGCTAGCTAGTGAGCTACAGAACCAGCTAGCTACCTAGTGAGCTACAGAACCAGCTAGCTACCTAGTGAGCTACAGAACCAGCTAGCTACCTAGTGAGCTACAGAACCAGCTAGCTACCTAGTGAGCTAGAGAACCAGCTAGCTAGCTAGTGAGCTACAGAACCAGCTAGCTACCTAGTGAGCTACAGAACCAGCTAGCTACCTAGTGAGCTAGAGAACCAGCTAGCTAGCTAGTGAGCTACAGAACCAGCTAGCTACCTAGTGAGCTAGAGAACCAGCTAGCTAGCTAGTGAGCTACAGAACCAGCTAGCTACCTAGTGAGCTACAGAACCAGCTAGCTACCTAGTGAGCTACAGAACCAGCTAGCTACCTAGTGAGCTACAGAACCAGCTAGCTACCTAGTGAGCTAGAGAACCAGCTAGCTAGCTAGTGAGCTACAGAACCAGCTAGCTAGCTAGTGAGCTACATAACCAGCTAGCTACCTAGTGAGCTACATAACCAGTTACCTAGTGAGCTACAGAACCAGCTAGCTAGCTAGTGAGCTACATAACCAGCTAGCTAGCTAGTGAGCTACATAACCAGCTACCTAGTGAGCTACATAACCAGCTAGCTAGCTAGTGAGCTACAGAACCAGCTAGCTAGCTAGTGAGCTACATAACCAGCTAGCTAGCTAGTGAGCTACAGAACCAGCTACCTAGTGAGCTACATAACCAGCTAGCTACCTAGTGAGCTACAGAACCAGCTAGCTAGCTAGTGAGCTACATAACCAGCTACCTAGTGAGCTACAGAACCAGCTAGCTAGCTAGTGAGCTACAGAACCAGCTAGCTAGCTAGTGAGCTACATAACCAGCTACCTAGTGAGCTACAGAACCAGCTAGCTAGCTAGTGAGCTACATAACCAGCTACCTAGTGAGCTACAGAACCAGCTACCTAGTGAGCTACAGAACCAGCTACCTAGTGAGCTACAGAACCAGCTAGCTAGCTAGTGAGCTACATAACCAGCTACCTAGTGAGCTACAGAACCAGCTAGCTAGCTAGTGAGCTACATAACCAGCTACCTAATGAGCTACAGAACCAGCTAGCTAGCTAGTGAGCTACATAACCAGCTACCTAGTGAGCTACAGAACCATCTAGCTACCTAGTGAGCTACATAACCAGCTAGCTAGTGAGCTACAGAACCAGCTAGCTAGCTAGTGAGCTACATAACCAGCTAGCTACCTAGTGAGCTACAGAACCACCTAGCTAGCTAGTGAGCTACATAACCAGCTAGCTACCTAGTGAGCTACAGAACCAGCTAGCTACCTAGTGAGCTACAGAACCAGCTAGCTACCTAGTGAGCTACAGAACCAGCTATCTACCTAGTGAGCTACATAACCGGCTAGCTACCTAGTGAGCTACAGAACCAGCTAGCTAGCTAGTGAGCTACATAACCAGCCAGCTACCTTGTGAGCTACATAACCAGCTAGCTACCTAGTGAGCTACATAATCAGCCAGCTACCTAGTGAGCTACATAACCAGCTAGCTAGCTAGTGAGCTACAGAACCAGCTAGCTAGCCAGTGAGCTACATAACCAGCTAGCTACCTAGTGAGCTACAGAACCAGCTAGCTAGCTAGTGAGCTACATAACCAGCTAGCTAGTGAGCTACAGAACCAGCTAGCTAGCTAGTGAGGTACATAACCAGCTAGCTAGTGAGCTACATAACCAGCAAGCTAGTGAGCTACATAACCAGCTAGCTAGCTAGTGAACTACAGAACCAGCTAGCTAGTGAGCTACATAACCATCTAGCTAGCTAGTGAGCTACAGAACCAGCTAGCTAGTGAGCTACAGAACCAGCTAGCTAGCTAGTGAGCTACATAACCAGCTAGCTAGCTAGCTAGTGAGCTACATAACCAGCTAGCTAGCTAGTGAGATACAGAACCAGCTAGGCTAAGGGTGAGCCAGCAGCAGGACACCCATGTGTGTCAGGTAACTAGTCTGGGCCGGTGTGTTGCTGGTAACGTCACAGGTGCCGCGGGGCTGTTACTAAGGTGGGTTCGTACCCACCACTTAACTTGATAGCCTTGCCCACTCTCTCTTAGTGTTATATATACTTAAATACCTAAAGTTCATTTTAATCCTTATTGTGAAGTGTAGTTTTATTTTCTGCAGTTCACCTCCATTACGTAATATCCTTGCTCGTCATCCTCATGGTTACAAAGTCCTTTCTTTGTTTCTCTTGTTGTCTTACTCACTAACATACACATATATATATATGTGTGTGTGTGTTGGCCTTCTGCCCTTCTCGCTTCAATATGACTTTTCAGTGGTCCATTATTATTATTATTATAATCAAAAAGAAGCGCTAAGCCACAAGGACTATACAGCGCTGCAGGGCAGGAAGGAAGTGAGGGCATCAGGTGGCAAAAGGGAGATGGATGAGCAACAGGTTACGGATAACAGCGGGGCAGTGGATGGTGAAAGGGTAAAGGGCAGCAAGAGACTGAACCAGAAAGGGCTGAGGGGAGTGCGAAAAGTATCATCAGAGTTTGTGGAGTAAATCGGTCGTTGTCAAGAAGTCAATGAGAGAGTCAGGATTAAAGGAGGGTCCATCAGCAAGAAGGGAAGGTAAAGAGAGAGTAGTAGAACGAAGACGACGTTGGAGGTAAATTCTGCGTGCTCGTTGATAGAGAGGGCAGTCTAACAGAATGTGGCTAATCGATACTGGAACTTGACACTGCTCACAGAGAGGAACAGGGTGCCTCTCCATGAGATACCCATGAGTAAGACGAGTGTGGCCAATGCGAAGGCGGGAGAGAGTGGTCTCCCAACTTCGGCACTGATGACAAGAAGACGGCCAGTAACCTATGCTCGGTTTAATAGAATGAAGTTTGTTACCGAGCAGAGTGGACCAACGTTGTTGCCAACGGGTGCGAAGGTGGGTAGCTATTGCAGCAAAATAGTCCAGAAATGGAACACCTCGATAGGAAATTGGTAGGTCATATACTGCTGACCGCGCAGCAGTGTCTGCCTGTTCATTGCCCTGTACGTCGACATGACCAGGGACCCAACAAAAAACAATATCTTTATGTTTGGTAGAGATACGGCGTAACCAAAGTTGGATACGGAGAACTAGGGGATGAGATGTATCAAATTTTCGTATAGCCTGTAGAGCACTAAGGGAGTCTGAGACTACTACAAATGATGACACAGGCATAGATGCAATACGAATAAGTGCTGCAAGAATGGCATACAGTTCAGCAGTAAAAATGCTAGCTGAAGATAGTAAATGCCCTCGTACGACGCTGTCCGGAAACACTGCTGCGAATCCGACGCCATCTGAAGACTTAGAGCCATCTGTGTACACAGCGGTGGCATGAGAATGGGAGTGGAAGTGATCAAGAAAAAGAGAGCGGGAAGCCACCGTAGGCAGTTGAGCTTTCGAGCAAGGGAGTGAGAAAGAACAGACCCGAACAGCTGGAACTTCCCAGGGGGGCAGGGAAAAGTGAGATGCTACATGAACATATAAAGGTGGTAACTGAAGGGAAGACAAGAGTGAATGTAGGCGAAGAGAAAAGGGACGGAGCAAACAGGGGCGGCGAACGAATAAAGAATGTCTACTAATATCGGTGACCATTCTATAAATGGAAGGATTGTGTAGATCGTGAGAGCGTACATAGTAACGAAGGCAATGGGCATCACGGCGATCAGACAAGGATGGAACATTTGCTTCTGTATAGAGGCTCTCAACAGGGGAAGAGCGAAAAGCACCAAGGCACAAACGTAAGCCTTGGTGATGGATAGAGTTAAGGCTAGAGAGAGTAGCAGGAGAGGCCGCGGAATAAATCTGGTCACCATAATCGAGTTTCGATAAAACGAGGGCTGAATGTAGGCGAAGCAGAGTTCGACGATCAGCTCCCCAGGAAAGATGAGCAAGGGTTTTAAGAAGGTTTAGCCGGCTGTGACAAGTTGCCTTCAGAGAGGTAATGTGAGGTTTCCAGGTTAACCGACGGTCAAAGAGAAGGCCTAGAAACCTGACTGTATCACGTTCGGGGATACGGGAGCCATAGAGATACAAAGGATGATCGGAGATAACAGAGCGTCTAGTGAAAGTAATTTGCTGAGTTTTGGTACTTGAAAATTTAAACCCATGTGTGGTGGCCCAAGTGGAAACACGGTCGACCGCATGCTGGAGAGAAACTGCAATAAGGTGACAGTCAGCGCCTGCACAAGCAATAGCGAAGTCATCAACATAGAGTGATGACCAAATATTGGGTGGAAGAACAGAGGCCAAATCATTTATAGCAAGGAGAAAAAGTGTTGTGCTTAGAACACATCCCTGAGGGACACCTTCAGCTTGGACGAAGTCCGGGGAAAGAACATTATTGACTCGAACACGGAAATGTCTGTCAGTTAAAAAGTTCTTAAGGAAGGATGGTAGATTGCCTCGGAGGCCTAAGGAATGGGCCTGGGCCAAAATATTATACCTCCAAGTTGTGTCATATGCCTTCTCAAGGTCAAAAAATATGGCAATAACTGAGTGATTATTCGCAAAGGCATTACGAACATACGTATCCAAGCGTAGTAAGGGGTCTATGGTAGAACGACCCTTACGAAAGCCATATTGACTAGCGGAGAGACTGTTGTGAGTCTCTAAATACAACATTAAACGTCGATTTACGAGGCGTTCCATCACTTTGCAAACTGCACTTGTAAGAGCGATGGGGCGATAGTGGGAGGCATCATGTCCTGTAGTACCCGGTTTGCGGAAAGGGAGAACAATGGCAGATTTCCACAGCTGGGGAAGAACTCCTTGTGCCCAAATAAGATTGAAGAGGTGTAAGAGGACTACAAGGGCTGACCGATGTAAATGTTGTAACATACGAATATGAATGTCATCAGGCCCAGCTGCCGATGATCGGCAAGCTGAGAGCGTTGCCTCCAGTTCTTGAAGTGTAAAAGGCACATTATACTGTTCTTCTCCGAGAGAAGAAAAGTCCAAGGGTACTAACTCTCTGGCAGACTTTGAGGAAAGAAACGAGGGGCATAGATGGAGCCCTCGGGAAATACGGACCAGATGTGTGCCAAGTTCAATGGCAACGTCGAGAGGGTTTGCTATATCAACACCAGTGACCCGTAGAACAGGAGCCGGGTCAGGAGAGTATTTACCACTCAATTTCCTCACTTTTTTCCAGACTGCACTCATAGAAGAAGCAGAGGTGATGGTGGAAACATAGTCTCGCCAACAAGTGCGTTTAGCTTCACGGATGACACGGCGAGTGATCGCACGCTTCTGCTTAAAATCAACAAGTCTCTCAGCGGTTCTATTGTACCGGTACCTGCCCCATGCAGCACGTTTCAAACGTACTGCACGAGCACAAGCAGGAGACCACCAAGGCACGCACTTCTGAGAATGCCTGCCTGAGGTTTGGGGTATAGAATGAGAAGCTGCGGTATAAACTGATGTCGAGAAGATGTGTAGGAGCTCATCAATGGAGGATGAAGAAGGAACCTCACTAAAAGCAGTGAGGTGTGAGTAAAGATCCCAATTTGCCCGATCAAATTGCCAGCGAGGGCTACGGGAAGGTGGTGAATAGGAAGGAGAAGTAAGAATGATCGGAAAATGATCGCTGTCATGTAAGTCTGGTAGAACAGACCAGGTGAAGTCTAGTGCAGTGGAGGAAGAGCAGACTGATAGATCGATGCAAGAGAGAGTATGAGTACGAGGATCAAAATGGGTGGGAGTACCCGTATTTAAAACATGGAGGGGGTGAGAGGCAAGAAAAGCCTCCAACTGAATGCCACGTGAGTCACAATGAGACCCCCCCCAGAGGAAATGGTGGGCATTAAAATCACCAAGTAACAGAAGTGGTGGTGGTAAGGATGAAACAAGAAAGGCAAAGTCTGGGATAGAAAATGCTCGAGAAGGAGAGAGATATAAAGAACATATTGTAAACCACTTATTCAAGTGGATACGGGCTGCAGTGTAATGCAGCGAGGTATGGACAAATAGTTGACAGTACGGAATATCATTGCGTAGAAGAAGGGCACTTTCATTAAAGGTCCCATCTGAGAAAGGATCCGAAGAATACAATAAATTATAGCCTGAGATAGGTTGGAAAACAGCCGAGTGTAATTTTGGTTCTTGTAAGCAAGCACCAACAGGGGAAAACCTGGAAAGCAACATCTGAAGCTCACCCCGATTACCCCTGAGGCCGCGGATATTCCACTGTAAATAGGCCATGATTGGCGATGAAGAAAATATCAGGAATCTGTAGGTAAAGGCACCTACGGACTAGAGGGGTTAGAAAAGTCAACGTGTGGTGGCATTGGAAGATGTTCAAGTAGCGAAGGAACGGAGCGTTGCGAAGAATGGGGTTGTGAAGATGGAGGAGAGGGAAGAGAAGGAACAGGAAGTGAATCAGTGTCCATTGAAGGTTTAGTCTCTGCAATATATTCTGAAATGGCTTCAAGTGTTTCTGAATTCAAAGATGTATGGGAAACCATATTGGAGATAGGAGGAGGAGGGTGAGTAAAGATTGGGACAGTAATGGACTGTACCAAAGTAGAGGGGGAGGGAAAAGTGTAAGGGACTGGAGATGAAGTGTGGGGGGGGACAGAAGAGGTAGAAACCTGGGAGGTGACAGAAGAGGGAGAAACTTGGGAGGGGACGGGGGTGGAAGGCATAGTACGAGGAGGAGGGTGAATCTCCACACTTGTAATAGAGCCAGAGAGAGGGGAAGAACTAGGTACAGAGACTGGAAAGGTAACGTGTGGAGGTGGAAGAAGGGAAGGAAGGGGCAAAGAAGATTTGAGCAATGTGGATTTTTTGGACTTCTGAGTAGAGGGGCGATTGGTATTAGGTGTCGTACGAGGTCTTGTCGATACTGGGGCTTGTGAGGAAGGACGCGAAGATGTGAGAACAGACTGAGTTGTAGTCGGGACGTCAGAGCCAAGGACAGCAAAAGGATTAGATGCCGTAGTGGCTATGGGAGGGGTAACAACAGAGGAGGCTGCAGAAGATGGGACCCCAGAAGTGGGGGGACGTTTGGAAACACGAGAATAAGAAACACGGGGTAGTCTCCCTTGGAGGCGGAGATGAGTAACTGCCATAGCATAAGGGAGACCTTCTGCCTCTTTGAGGCAACGGATTTCACGTTCATTTAAGTAGACCTGGCAACGGCGGGAGTACGAAGGGTGAGCTTCATTACAATTAAGGCAAGATGGAGGTTGACTGCAAGATGTATTAGAATGGTTGTCGGCACCACAGACTGGGCATTCGGCCATAGATCTGCAATATTTCGCTGGGTGACCAAAACGCCAGCAATTTCTACATTGTTGCGGTGTAGGTATCACCTTTCGAACTTGTAACCGATGTCCCGCGACATATACAGAGGACGGGAGTTCTCGGCTGTCAAAAGTTAAACGAGCCACATTGCAAGGGTAACGTCTCCGCCCCCGGGCAGGAAGGACATAAGTGTCTACTTTGAGGATTGGGAGATCCTGGAGTTCCAGCTGTTCAAAAATGTCATTGCCACATGACTGGAAATTCTGTTGGACTATGGTATGGGGCAGAATGACAGTACCACTACAAGAATTGAGAGAAAGATGTTTTTCAATAGTGATAGGAGTAGTATCGATATTCGAAAGGAGAGAAAGATCATGAGCTTGGGTAGCATTCTGGACAGTGACGATGCGTGTACCGCTCTTGAGAGCGTGAAATGAAATATCTCTGCCAACATGACGCAGGAGCGCTTTGGCAATACTATGGTCAGAAAGGTAGGCAGAAGAAGAAGTTGGTCTTAAAGTAAAGAATTTAGTCCATTGTGTGGTCCGAAACTGAGCGTGGAGAGGGAGTGCTTGACGTGTCGGTCGTTTCCGAGTAGAATGGGAAGGTAACGACGGAGCATCATCAGGAGATTGACGTTGGCGTTTAGGAGTAGGACCGGAGTTGGTCCGGCAGGAAATGGGTGGGCGATTCGAAAATTGCCGTACCGTAGAGGGAGAAGCCGGAAGCATAGTCAAAGGAGAGCGGAGTTCAGACAAATCGAAGGAGTCAGTCGAAGCCCCGGTACCTGAAGCGGGTGAGGAAACAGCACCAGCAAGAGGTACAGGGGCATCAGGAGTGTCCGAAGAGTGGTCTAAACACAAGGCAGGGTCAGAATGGGGTGCGGTATCAAGAAGGGGCCCGGGGGTAGTGGTTTCATGGACTAGGGCTGCCATGGTTAGGTTACTCCTTTGCTTTTTGTTTTTAAGAAAAAAAAAGAAAGAAGAAAAGAAAATAAAAATAAAAAAAAGAATAAAAAAAGGGGGGAGCGGGGAGGAATAGTTCCCAGGAGGAATGAAAGGGCCGGAAATCCCCCTCCGCGCCCAAGAGGACTCGACACCGCTAGTAGCGCAGATGCAGCATGGAACCCGTGCCATACCCTACCCTTCATGCCAGTAAACCAGCAATCTGGGATAGCAACCTCACATCTGCCGAGCTACCTCGGTGGACAAAAGAGAGGGCGGCCGGATATCCGCCACAAAGCATACCTCCTTCAGCCACCACCCCCGGAATCCGAAAGGTGGCTTCCAGAGATACACCCGTCGCCCAAAAGACACCCAAAGCCACTCCGGGATACCGGAGAGGGATCGGGACATCCCTAGGCAATCCAGATTCCACGGCAAACTACGCCACCGCCAAGAAACCTCAACGGAATGGGATGGACCCCGGTGTCCTTTCCCCTACCTAGGAACTAGCGCGCCTGTGGGAGAAATCACGAAGGCTAAAAAGAGGAAGGGCAATAGGGAGGGGTGAGGAGGAGGAGGAGGAATGGAAAAAGGGGAGGATGGGGAGGATGGGATAGGGGAGGGGAGAATGGGGGGTAATTAGGTTCGGTCTGAGGAAGAAGACCGACAGGGCTAATTCCTCAGACCAAGAGCCTCTTCACCACGCCAAGGAGCCCCCCTTGAAGAGGTTCAGTGGTCCAGATCAGACCGAAACGACGTCGTAAGTTTCAGTCTCATAAGTGCGGGTTATTTGTGTACTGTGTGTAATATTTTAAATTAAGTCAAGTGCCGTGTGTTTGAAGGCTGTGGTGTCATTTCTGACTCACGAAATCGTAATGATATGATTGCAAACAAACCATACCATGGGTGGGGTTAGAACCCGCGGACAGTCATAAAACTCCAGACCGACGCGTTAGTCACTGGATGTAGTAATTCCTCTCATTTTACGTTAGGTGTGCTTTGAAAGGGGCTATTAAAATAGATGATTCTCTGACTCTGACCTGTGTAAAATTACCTGTTTATAAATACCTATTTGTAGTTAAAAGAGCAGAGCTTTGCCTATGGTGCTGTCTTTAATATTTAGCTTGTCATAATGTTTGAAGCTCCAGTAGTTGAAGCCGCTACTACCCCGCCACCTAGATACTATTCCAGCCATCCAGTTCTCTTGTTTCGAAGAAAGATTTTCTGTTATTTCCTCACCGCTTCTCCTAATATGATAGAATATTCGTAATTCCTTATTTGTGATAAGAGGAACAGAGGTATAATCGTGGTGTCCCATCTTCTACATTCAATTACCATACACAATTTGCTTTTATTTCCTGTAGATGGAAGTTCATCTCCACCAGGCAATCTCCCTCCTTCACGGTTACAGTTGTTTTTTTCTCTCTCTCTCTTTGTCTCAACTGACACTGAGTTTCCAGTTGTGGTCTCTCATTCTAGCCACACTCCACTTTCTTGTTGCACCTTGTCAATACCTCTGGTTATCTTTTATGTTATTATCATATCTCCTCTTGGCCTTCGTTTTTACCAGCGCCGTAAGAATAAGGTTTTGAAGGCTGCCCTCATAGATTAGCTCTCTAACCTCAAGAATTAGAATGGTGGAAAATCTCTGGACCTTCTCGAGTTTTCTTACTCTGAGATGTGAATTTTACGCTAGTGTTGCATACTCAAAT
The DNA here is from genome assembly GCF_038502225.1 of Cherax quadricarinatus. NCBI lineage: Eukaryota > Metazoa > Arthropoda > Malacostraca > Decapoda > Parastacidae > Cherax > Cherax quadricarinatus. The sequence continues at coordinate 14,687,380 of NC_091370.1, forward strand.
ACGGACCTCACATACAACTAAATGACGAATATTAATGAAGCTTCTCTGAGGTGTTATACCGAGTTATGCTTGCGATGATAGTGTGCCTGGGCTTGTGTTAGTGATAATATATCTAGCCTCGTTAATACTACTGTTATCCTACATATTTACTTTTCACTTGTGAAATTTCTATGGGATTACTGTATATTATTATTATTAATATTATTATTGGTCATGGGAAGAGCTGAACCCATAGACAGAGGTTATACAGAAAAGTTCCTATTCCTTTGGTCAAGAACACGTCACCAGCATCAAGACATCCCAGTTGACGGGTCTCAGTTGGATTATGCAATCTGTCACAATACTACAAGGACATATCTAAAATTAATCTTCAGCATCAGAAAACTTTCAAAGATACATTGAAGTTAATTATTTTCAACAGTATCAGTAGTGATCATGGGAAAGCAGTAAATTCGTAAGGGACATATTATCGGTGGTGTATACTGTAAATCAGGAAACAAGTTTCTCCTGACGTGAGGTTAATTAATCAGATGGTGCCCCGTTCAGTTCTCAAGCATCCACTGGCCAACCCCCAGCTAAGTTTTACACCGAAAGTAAAAAAAAAAAAAATCACTACACAATGGCACATGAAAAATACAGACATCAGAGTCCACGCCGAGGGTATTTATATCATTAGATGATACCATTATGATTACGCTGAAGAGAATGAGGAGGTCATTCATATCCTGGGGAATGAGAGGTAATCAAGTCTGACATAAAGGAGAGGGTTATCTTCACTTACTTGAAACAATAAAAGGGCTCTTGATTCAAGTATCACAACATTCAATCCGAAGAGTACATTTTTTTGGAAGGTGTATACTAAGAAGTGAAGACTATCGTATATCAAGCTGTAGGGTAAGGCATAAAGGGGACGAACCTGCGGCGTTGAAATATAATCCTTATTGGAACTCGAAACAATGGATTCACATCTGGAAAATATAGTATCAGAAAAGATATATGAAGTCACTGGTTTGGCAAAAGTTGTAGTTGAGTGGAACAAGATGCCAAGTTGCATCACTGGAGCGAATATATATAAACGGGCCAGAAGTGAATTCATGTTAAAATTAGATATGATATTCTAGACTACTGTTTAAAATTTCCACATCGCATTACTACATGATCATAATACAGTGGTGATAAATGGTATAAAATATCTACACGATGGATAAAACACAAATGTAGTATAATGCGATCCACTGTCAACAACGATGCCAATAAAAGATTGCAATATATTGCATGTGTCTATCCAGGTATATAGTGGTGATAATTTGTGAAGACTTAATAAATGTAAGTTAACCCCAAAAAAGCCAATAAAGTTTAATTTTTTCACGGGATGTAAAATTTAGCACCAGTATGCCAGGGTTTGCTTAATTACTCAGCGCTGTATGACCCTGGTGGTTTAGCGATTAGTTTTAATTATAATAATAATAATAATAATTGATTAATTATTGAGCAGGTTATCTACTGACAGAGACCCGTGGCAGGAGATATTCTTCACGAAGAAAAAGCCACTACAGCACAGATGAAACAGGTATGTCCTTGTACCAACACACCTGCCACACAGGTGTAGAGGGAGAGCAAAGGTGGCTTCACCCGTCCTTCACTGGTGGGTCGCTAGACTTCTAGGCGCCTCATGTACTAGCTGTGGTGGGGGAGCCATGGACTGGTAGGTTGGCGATAGAAGGGGAGGGTAAGAGACGTTCGGGGAAGGGGAGAGGGATGGGGAATACAAGGCTGAGGGAGGTAGGTGCAGATGATGGGCACGTGTGTTGGGTACAAGTGGGTGCGGGAGAGAGACGAGGCCAGATTATTTGTACAGTACTGCAATGTGTGGGCCCCCTACCGCCATCATCACTGCCATATCTACCAATATTATCATCGGCACCACTACTATTATTACCAATAGCCGCCACTAATCTTGGTATCGCCAGAAAACAAAACTAACATAGAAGAACCTGCCTAGTGTAGGACCTGCTATTGCTCCTGCCTACTTTCTGTGCTCGACTGAAGAAGCCTACTGTGTAGGCGAAACTTTTCGGAATAAAGTTGCCTAACTGTTGCCTGTGTGTCTTACCACCAAGTAAAAGGACACAAGTGCAACTAATATGACATTTTATTGTGGCAACGTTTCGCTCTATATGAGCTTCGTCAAGCCGTAACGTTACGGCTTAACAAAGCTCCTGGAGAGCGAAACGTTGCCACAATAAAATGTCACATTAGTTGCACTTGTGTCCTTTTACTTAACATATTGTCAGTAATTCTACCAACGTTAATACAAGTATCCCCTGGCGTACCGAGCTAATCACCCCATTAAAAAAAAAAAAAAGGATCCCCCATATAGAAAATTCCTAATGTGATTGACTTTACTGAGTTATCCCAGATAAAATTCTGCATAATTTACTATTTAAAAACTATCGTAAAAGTTTAAAACTGTGTATAAGACCTAAATAAAACGTACTCAGAGACAATGAGTGGCCTGGGCTACGTAGCAAAGCGGGGATGTTCAGCGTCACTCTTACGTCACAACTACGCAATATACGCTCAAGCTGTACAATTATTGTATTTACCGGAAACCGCTAAACCCGATTTAATCCGAGGCAGTAGAAGAAAGATCCAGTTCCCTTGATCATGAACCTTTCACTGGCATCAAGGTATCCCCATCCCTAAAAGGGTCCTGACTGGCTTGCGCTAGTGGGTCTGATGCAGTGCTCCTTCCTTAAGTGGATGTGACCTGCACCTGACTAGCTGAGGCCGGTAGGTGTCTTGGACCTGCCTAGCATGGGCCAGTAGGCCTGCTGAAGTTCTCCTTCCTTATGTTCTTATGTAATCTTCTTAGTATTGTAGTAATGGGGGATGGAAGGAAATTACTTACTAAGTCAGGTTTCAGTCATCAGAGTGGTAACTCAATTAACTGAATCAAGAACCCTTAACCAGTATCAAGACTTTAATCTTGAAGGATGTTTACTTGAAAAAAATTTTCAGAGAGGGAAGTCAACGCCCCCGCGGCACGGTCCCAAACCAGACAACTGTGATGGGAATGTTTAAGACTTCCAGACCTCTTGAAATTTGTATCCTGAGAAAAATGCGAACCCCAACACTGTCTTACAGTGGCGAAACGTTTCCTTTAATAAATGTCCTGAACTGTACATAAGTGTCTTTTTCCACACTGTCTTACAGACTGCCGTCCATCACCAGGTCACGCTTCCAGTGGGATTCCTTGCCTCAGTGCCAACAAGTTCGCTAGCTCTTCCAGTAGTGCCAACACCACCTCTTTTCTATATTAGTGCTGTCTTCTGATCGAGCGAATAGCTACTTCGTGCAGTATGTTGTCGGGAGCCGTCTATCCTCCGTCCTGGAGATCAGCTTTCTTGGTCATGAAACTGGTCTCGTCTAAATCTGGCATCACATCCAGGGCAACTGCATGAACAATTATATCGACACTCAGCAATGTGTTTTTGCTTCATGACTCACGAAATCGTAATGACACGATTGCAAACCAACCATACCACGGACGGGGCTGGAACCCGCAGTTTTGAGACTCTCTGATCGCGGGTTCTATCCCCGTCCACGGTATGGTTTGTTTTTGCTGTTTAGGTGGTTAAGCCAGTTCACCTACACCTGAAAGAGAGCACCTGCAAGAATAGTTAACATTTCCATGATGCACTGGGTTTGGTGCACTGTGCTAAGTAGATCTTGACCTGATGTAAGAGTTTTCTCTTCCTCTTGGCCCTAGACCTGAATTTAACCAGGAAAATCTTATCCGTTGGGAGGTGCCATACAGTTGCTGTTGCGCCTCTATCCTAACTCTGGTCCAGGTCGAATGACGTTGCAGTGGCTGTGCACGAATTGCAACTCTTGTTGTACTAGCCACTGGATGGCGAAACGTCTACAATAAAGATAGGTTGTTAGGTAAGACCCACCTGTCGGTATTTTATACCATTTCAATGTTCACAATAAAGATAACCAGATGTTGCACAAGTGTCTTAACTTTCAGATTAATTTCAACTGTGTCGAACGGCCTGGTAATACATCTGCCGTGTTTTGTATCTCTTTTCCCGTATTGATTTAGTTTAAAGTGTTTTGATTAATATATTCCTCCTGGTTATCCAACCCCTGACAGTGATCCAAGTATGGTGGTCCAACTGTTCTCCCTGATTTTTCATCTACGATTCTTGTAAGCCAAACTATCCTTTCTCGGTTCACCTGCTGTAACTGCCGGTCCAGCTGCTGTTCCACTGTGGCAAGGATCTATGACAGCTGTTTGAAGGATGATGTTGCACACTACTTCCTCTGTCACTGCTACTGTAGTTGCAGTTTTAGCTTTTGGGTCTAGGTGTGAGCCTGCTCATACTGGCGCTGTTCTACCTGAATTGGAGTCAGCCTTACTGGTCTATACTTCTGATGTGGACTCTTCCTGCCATTCAGACATCCTTGCCTCAGTAAAATCCCATGCCTAACACCAACTGTAAACAGTGTACAGCATTAGTAACAGTTAGGATTTAATAATGGAAATTCTTTACTGTTTCGCAGCTCCCCTATGTCTATTCTCTGTTCACTGTCAATCTCAGTGGCTAGTAACTGGGCTATTGCTTGAAATCTACTGCTCTAACCATCTAACTCAGATTTTCAGTGACTCACTTGTTAATTCACACCTACCTACATCTACCCTGCTACCTCCCAGAACTTTCAGATTTCCTAGAACAACTTAGTGACTTAAGAAACGGCCGAGAAACATTTCTCAAGTTCATCCCTCCATATCAGGTTTCAGCTCAGTCATGTAAATAGATACACATATCTTCGACTTTATATACTTTTACTTGGATTTGTTGTAACCAGACTTTGTCGCCAATACAGAAAGAAAAACTAAGAGCATTTAGGACTGTGGCAGGATTCTACTTCTGGTAGGATTAAGGCGCAGGTAAGTTGTGGTGCATTCTTCCTTGTTCAGTAGTCAGACAGAATTCTTCGAGGGTTAATAGAATGCAGAAGGAAGCGAAGAGGGTTATCCTAGGAAGCCCATATACCACCAAAATATTTAACATTACAAGAGAAACTTGAAATTTCGATCATCAGAAATACCTCCTTAGCATAAAACTGCTCAGACAAACCCACTCAAACCTTTTCACAGAAGCCCTCCGAATTTTCTCGGGTAATCTCTCATACAAATGAATAATAAAAACAGCAAGTGATTTCCACGTGCATCAGTTACATAATCAATACCAAGACAACGGAAATAATTCATATTAGTATTATTATTATTATTATAATAAAAAAGAAGCACTAAGCCACAAGGGCAAATAATTCATAACACAGTGGAAAATTACACCTTTCCAAGTCACTATCTCCATCTTTTCTCTAAAAAAATTGTTCATTATATCAAAATTTGAACATTTAAATTTCTTCTAGATGTCAAGCATTATGCTCTCAGTTCTACAGATATTTTAGTCACAGAGCATTCTGTCTCAAACTGTGTACATTTATGGCCCCGGTGCAGCTGGTAGTGTCATCGTCGTAGAACTGTGGAGAGTCTCTTATCTAATGATTAGGACCTGCATAAATAACTGGGATTTCACCTCCAAGCCAGTGGCGTCGCAAGGATGGGGGGGGGCGCCCCGGGTGACACCATAGAGCCTCTGAAGGTGACACTAATGCCCAAAACAGTGCTGCACCAACATAAGAGAAGAATCCTTCGTTTCTATATGGCCTATTATATGATTACAGAGTACAAATAGGCCTATATAGGGAAAATCATTGCTTCTGATGATGTGACAGATGATTTTGCAGGACTGAAGGCAAGGAAATGTAAGATCAGATTCACTGAGATGTTACTTGTACTCAAGGTCAAATCGGAACTAGTGTTTCTCTGATATTGCAATGTTTTACTTCATTTTTCAAGTTTTTTTTTTTTTTTGCATTGTTGAAGATGAATAAATGTAGGATCTGTTGCCTGTACTCAAAGTGGTATTTGAGTTCATGTTTCCTCAATATCATTAATAAAGTTGAGAAGTATTCTCCTGTTCGGTTTATGGCCCTTAAACGTTCTCATTGTTAAACATTAGTTATTAGTCATGCAGTAGTGACGTAACTGGAGTTTACTCCCCCCATCCCCCCGCCCTTGGATTTCATGGGGGTGACACCAAAGATGCTGCCCCGGGTGACACCAAAGATGCTGCCCCGGGTGACACCAAAGATGCTGCCCCGGGTGACACCAAAGATGCTGCCCCGGGTGACACCAAAGATGCTGCCCCGGGTGACACCAAAGATGCTGCCCCGGATGACACCAAAGATGCTGCCCCGGGTGACACCAAAGATACTGCCCCGGGTGACACCAAAGATGCTGCCCCGGGTGACACCAAAGATGCTGCCCCGGGTGATGCTGCCCCGGGTGACACCAAAGATGCTGCTGCGGATGACACCAAAGATGCTGCCCCGGGTGACACCAAAGATGCTGCCCCGGGTGACACCAAAGATGCTGCCCCGGGTGACACCAAAGATGCTGCCCCGGGTGACACCAAAGATGCTGCCGCGGATGACACCAAAGATGCTGCCCACCAAAGATGCTGCCCCGGGTGACACCAAAGATGCTGCCCCGGGTGACACCAAAGATGCTGCCCCGGGTGACACCAAAGATGCTTGCCCCTGCCCCGGGTGACACCAAAGGTGCACCAAAGATGCCCCCGACCCAAAGATGCTGGGTGACACCAACCCCCGGGTAGCGACGTGCACACCAAAGATGCTCCCCGGGTGAACCAAAGCTGACACCAAAGATGCTGCCCCGGGTGACACCAAAGATGCTGCCCCGGGTGACACCAAAGATGCTGCCGCGGATGACACCAAAGATGCTGCCCCGGGTGACACCAAAGATGTTGCCCCGGGTGACACCAAAGATACCACCCCGGGTGACACCAACCCTAGCGACGTCACTGCTCCAAGCTGAATATTAGTTATATTATTTGCATTCCAGCCGCGTGACTGTCACTCCTTAGTGTCCCAAACTCCACTAGGCACAATTGTAACATCTTTCTATCAGAAGCCAAGTACAAATAGGATGTTAGGTAAGACACATATGCAACAGTTAGGTATCTTTATTTCGAAACGTTTCGCCTACACAGTAGGCTTCTTCAGTCGAGTACAGAAAAGTTGATAGTTTGAAACATATTGTTTCAGACTATGGAACAATGCTCTTCTCCAGACTGAGGGACTGACCACCTCAAAACTTTAAGGGCGATGGACTGATTACATCGTCTTCAAGTCTCTTCTGCTTCTATCAACTTTTCTGTACTCGACTGAAGAAGCCTACTGTGTAGGCGAAACGTTTCGAAATAAAGATACCTAACTGTTGCATACGTGTCTTACCTAACAACCTGTCGGTATTTTATACCATTTTAATGTACAAATAGGATAAAATTATAAACAATGGAGTCAGAGTCCACGCGTGGATTCCCTCGCACACTAGCCTTCGAACGCATGGTATAACAGATAAGATGATAAATTAGACACATGTGCAACTCTTGGGTTCCTCCATTCTTATGTTCTTATGTTTATTGCGGGAACCTTACGCCACACAGTGGCTTCATCAATCCATACGTAGGAGAAACTTGAAGAACAGGAGAATGAGGTAATCAGTCCCTCAGCCTTGAGTCGATGTGTTCAGTCCATCAATCTTGAATGGATTGATGGACTGAACACATCGACTCAAGGTTGAGGGACTGATTACCTCATTCTCCTCCTGTTCTTCAAGTTTCTCCTACGTATGGACTGATGAAGCCACTGTGTGGCGTAACGTTTCCTCAATAAAGATACCCAAGAGTTGTACATGTGTCTAATTTATCAACATGTCGGTTCTCTGAACCATTCATCTACAAACAGATAAGATAACAACGGCAAATGTCCTCAAGAAAGGAGTCGATTATACCTTTGGGATACCCATTGGCAGTCTAAGAATACTAATACGGAAATTATTCAAACGGAATTCAGACTGTGAAGTTGACCCTCGGTTAACGCAGCTCTCGTTAGTTTATTATGCTGGGAGAATCACATGTTTATATTGCATCCAACAAAATCAGCAGACTTTTAGATATAGATAAATGGTTCAGAGAACCGACAAATTGATAAATTAGACACATATGCAGCGTTTGGGCATCTTTAATGAGGAAACGTTTCGCCAGTGGCTTCATTAGTCCTATACAAAGGAGTATGGTGAAGATCAGAAGGTGTTTGAGGGGCTGATTACCTAAAGTCCTTCTGATCTTCATCATTCTTCTTTGTATAGGACTGATGAAGCCACTGTGTGGCGAAACGTTTTCTCAATATACCCAGGTGTTGCATATGTGTCTAATTTATCAGACTTTTAGATATTACTGCCGCTCAGTTTCAGCTAGGACACAGATACTTCTGTGTGCTCCATCAGCCAACGTAGGCTGTGTAAACTTTGTCAGCATCAAGGAACCTCTTGTGAGGAGTATAAGAGGAACAGCATCTGTCTAAGCAGTCTCAAATGAAGAAGCCACTCGTGGCGAAACGTCTCCTCTAATAAATGTCCTGAACTGTACATAAGTGTCTTTTTCCACAAAAATAAAGATGCTTATTTCGTTAGAATACACAGATTACATTGGATGGTTTTACAATTTGTATGGCGAGAGACCTGTGAATGATAATGTCAGATCTCACGTTCAAGGAGCACGACAATGTTGTCATCGCAAATGCAAGAAAAAAAATGATAGGCTGGATAACTTGAACTTTTAAAAACAAGAGATGGAAAGCCAATAATAATACTCTTCAGATGATTCGTTCTCTCTAGGATGAAATTATGGGGTGTATCAAGACCCTCTTTCAAGGCAGGCGAGCTGTGAGATTGATAAATTAGACACATGTGCAACTCTTGGGTATCTTTATTGAGGAAACGTTTCGCCACACAGTGGCTTCATCAGTCCATACATAGGAGAAATTTGAAGAACAGGGGGAGAATGAGGTAATCAGTCCCTCAACCTTGAGTCGATGTGTTCAGTCCACATCGACTCAAGGTTGAGGGACTGATTACCTCATTCTCCCCCTGTTCTTCAAGTTTCTCCTATGTATGGACTGATGAAGCCACTGTGTGGCGAAACGTTTCCTCAATAAAGATACCCAAGAGTTGCACATGTGTCTAATTTATCAACATGTCGGTTCTCTGAACCATTCATCTACAGAGCTGTGAGATTGTTGAACATCAGAATGGAGGAACACTGCAGTAGGCCTGTTGGCCCCTACTCGGCAGGTCCTTTACAATACTAACTCATAAAGTTGGTAGAATTACCGACAATATGTAAAGTAAAAGGACACAAGTGCAACTAATGTGACATTTATTGTGACAACGTTTCGCTCTCCAGGAGCTTTATCAAGCCATTGCTTGATAAAGCTCCTGGAGAGCGAAACGTTGCCACAATAAATGTCACATTAGTTGCACTTGTGTCCTTTTACTTTACATTTTGTATGGACTGATGAAGCTACCGTGTGGCGAAACGTTTCCTGGGGTACATCTCTCTGAGGCTGGGGTGGTAGCACTTGCAGACTCGATTGAGAAGGCCATTGGTGAAATGCCTATGATTTTAAACTGATAGAAGATAGAGGTATGGGTGTGTGTGGGAAACAAGCAGGTTGCAACACTAGGGTTCGAAACAGTAAATGTATAAAAGGCATTCAGCATGAAGTTATAAATAAAAACAATAGATCAGGTCAGCAAACAAAGGGGGACAGCAGAGGGCAGCAAGGGACTAGCTCCCTTAAGGTTTACTATATTAATAGCAGGAGTGTAAGAAATAAGATAGATGAGCTAAGATTAATTGCAAGTGCAGGAAACATAGATATTATTGCTATAACAGAGACCTGGCTCAATCTGAAAGATAGAGAGATGCCCTCTGAATGTCACATACAAGGCTATAAATTATTCCACACTGACAGGGTCAACAGGAAGGGTGGTGGAGTAGCGATGTATGCCAGAGACAATTTAAATTGTTGTGTTAGACAAGATATAAAATTAGAAGCGTCAGCCACTGAATCTGTTTGGTTACAGCTTCTCGAGGGCCGAGAAAAACTAATTTTGGGTGTGATTTACAGGGCCCCAAATCTTGATAGGGAGTGCAGTAAACTTCTATGGGACGAAATTCGTAAGGCATCTACAAACGAAAATGTTGTGCTAATGGGAGATTTCAACTATAGACAGATTGGCTGGAGCAATTTGACAGGTAATTTAGTCAGGTGACTTTCTTGATACGATCCAGGATTGTTTTTTAAAACAGTTTGTGACAGAGCCAACTAGGGGAAATAACCTCCTTGACTTGGTTCTTGCCAGTAGGGAAACACTAATTAATAATCTTGAGGTTAATGATGAGCTTGGGGAAAGTGATCACAAATCACTCAGTTTTAATATATCATGGAATTCCCCTAATAATGAAATCAAGTCTCTGTCCCTGACTTCCGCTTGGCTGATTTCATAGGACTGAAAAATTACTTAGGTGGGCTGAACTGGAATGACCTGACTAAGGGTCAGGTAGGTGGTGATGGATGCCGATATGACGCTTTCCAGGGCATAGTTCTAGCTGCTCAGTCAAATTATGTTCCAAATAGGGAAATCAGATCAAACAAAAATGATCCTAAATGGATGAACAATAGATTAAAATATCTAATTGGTCAAAAGAGAGGCATACATAGGCAAATCAAAAGAGGAGAGGGGCAATTAAGAAATCGATATATTCAGTTAAAGAGAAATAAAAAAGGAATTAGAAAAGCAAAAAGAGATTATGAGGTTAAAGTTGCAAGAGATTCGAAGACTAACCCAAAAGGATTCTTTCAGGTATACAGAAGTAAGATCAGTTTAATATAGACAAATGCAAAGTTCTAAATGTTGGACAGGACAATAACTATGCCACATATAAACTAAATAATGTAGATCTTAATATTACGGATTGGGAAAAAGATTTAGGAGTTCTGGTTAGCAGTAATCTGAAACCAAGACAACAGTGCATAAGTGTTCGCAATAAAGCTAATAGAATCCTTGGCTTCATATCAAGAAGCATAAATAATAGGAGTCCTCAGGTTGTTCAACTCTATACATCCTTGGTTAGGCCTCATTTAAGAACATAAGAACATAAGAACATAAGAACGAAGGAACACTGCAGAAGGCCTACTGGCCCATGCGAGGCAGGTCCAAGTCTCCTACCGGCTTAAGCCAATGCACCCAACCTAGTCAGGTCAGGTCACATTGACTTAAGGGAGGAACACGGCAACCGACCTGGTAGCACAAGCTATCAGGTCTAACTCACACCCACCCACATCCACTCATGTATTTATCCAACCTATTTTTAAAGCTACCCAACGTTCTGGCCTCTATAACGGTACTTGGGAGTTTGTTCCACTCATCCACAACTCTATTACCAAACCAGTACTTTCCTATATCCTTCCTGAATCTGAATTTTTCCAACTTTAAAACCATTGCTGCGAGTCCTGTCTAGGCTAGATATTTTCAGCACACTATTTACATCCCCTTTATTTATTCCTGTCTTCCATTTATACACCTCAATCATATCCCCCCTAATTCTACGTCTTTCTAGAGAGTGCAGATTCAGGGCCCTTAGTCTATCCTCATAGGGAAGGTTTCTGATACATGGGATCAACTTTGTCATCCTCCTTTGTACATTTTCCAGAGAATTTATATCCATTCTGTAATAAGGTGACCAGAACTGTGCAGCATAATCTAAATGAGGCCTAACCAAGGATGTATAGAGTTGAAGAACAACCTGAGGACTCCTATTATTTATGCTTCTTGATATGAAGCCAAGGATTCTATTAGCTTTATTGCGAACACTTATGCACTGTTGTCTTGGTTTCAGATTACTGCTAACCAGAACTCCTAAATCTTTTTCGCAATCCGTAATATTAAGATCTACATTATTTAGTTTATATGTGGCATGGTTATTGTCCTGTCCAACATTTAGAACTTTGCATTTGTCTATATTAAACTGCATCTGCCACTTCTCCGACCACTGCATCAGTCTATTCAAATCTTCCTGGAGTGCTCGAATGTCCTCGTCAGAATGAATTCGACGGCCTATTTTGGTGTCATCGGCAAACTTGCCGATGTCGCTCTTTATGCCCTCATCTATGTCGTTTATGTAGATTGTGAACAGCAGGGGGCCCAACACTGACCCCTGTGGAACACCGCTCGTGACACTTCCCCACTCTGATTTCTCCCCATTTATGCAAACTCTCTGCTGCCTATTTGTCAACCATGCCTCTATCCAGGAAAAAATTTCTCCTCCTATTCCATGTGCTTTAATTTTCCTCAATAGTCTCTGATGTGGGACCCTGTCAAAAGCCTTACTGAAGTCCATATACACAATATCATATTCATTACCATGATCTACCTCCTCAAATACCTTAGTGAAAAAAGTTAATAAATTCGTAAGGCAGGAACGCCCCTTTGTAAAACCATGCTGAGATTCGTTGATTAATTTATGCTTTTCAAGGTGGCTACGAACTGCCTCGGCAATTATTGATTCCATAAATTTTCCCACTATGGAGGTTAGGCTTATTGGTCTATAGTTCGAAGCTAAGGACCTGTCACCTGTTTTGAAAATAGGTATCACATTTGCCATTTTCCACTTATCTGGCACCATGCCAGTTTGTAGTGATATGTTGAAAAGATTAGCCAAAGGTGTGCTAAGCTCCTCTTTACATTCCTTTAGAACCCTTGCATACAGTTCATCAGGGCCTGGGGATTTGTTAGGTTTTAATTTATCTATTTGCCTAAGGACCATGTCACTTGTGACCCTAATAGTACACAGTTTATTATCGTCCTGTTCTACATAATTTATCATTACTGGAATATCGCTGGTATCCTCCTGTGTAAAAACTGAGAGGAAGTATGTGTTAAAAATTCTACACATTTCCTTATCACTGTCAGTGAGCTGACCCGAGGAACTTTTGAGTGGGCCTATCTTGTCCCTGATCTTACTTCTGTATACCTGAAAGAATCCTTTTGGGTTAGTCTTCGATTCTCTTGCAACTTTAACCTCATAATCTCTTTTTGCTTTTCTAATTCCCTTTTTTATTTCTCTCTTTAACTGAATATATCGATTTCTCAATTGCCCCTCTCCTCTTTTGATTTGCCTATATATGCCTCTCTTTTGACCAATCAGATATTTTAATCTATTGTTCATCCATTTAGGATCATTTTTGTTTGATCTGATTTCCCTATTTGGAACATAATTTGACTGAGCAGCTAGAACTATGCCCTGGAAAGCATCATATCGGCAACCATCACCACCTACCTGACCCTTAGTCAGGTCATTCCAGTTCAGCCCACCTAAGTAATTTTTCAGTCCTATGAAATCAGCCAAGCGAAAGTCAGGGACGGAGACTTGATTGCCATTATTAGGGGAATTCCATGATATATTAAAACTGAGTGATTTGTGATCACTTTCCCCAAGCTCATCATTAACCTCAAGATTATTAATTAGTGTTTCCCTACTGGCAAGAACCAAGTCAAGGAGGTTATTTCCCCTAGTTGGCTCTGTCACAAACTGTTTTAAAAAACAATCCTGGATCGTATCAAGAAAGTCACCTGACTCTAAATTTCCTGTCAAATTGCTCCAGTCAATCTGTCTATAGTTGAAATCTCCCATTAGCACAACATTTTCGTATGTAGATGCCTTACGAATTTCGTCCCATAGAAGTTTACTGCACTCCCTATCAAGATTTGGGGCCCTGTAAATCACACCCAAAATTAGTTTTTCTCGGCCCTCGAGAAGCTGTAACCAAACAGATTCAGTGGCTGACGCTTCTAATTTAATATCTTGTCTAACACAACAATTTAAATTGTCTCTGACATACATCGCTACTCCACCACCTTTCCTGTTGACCCTGTCAGTGTGGAATAATTTATAGCCTTGTATGTGACATTCAGAGGGCATCTCTCTATCTTTCAGATTGAGCCAGGTCTCTGTTATAGCAATAATATCTATGTCTCCTGCACTTGCAATTAATCTTAGCTCATCTATCTTATTTCTTACACTCCTGCTATTAGTATAGTAAACCTTAAGGGAGCTAGTCCCTTGCTGCCCTCTGCTGTCCCCCTTTGTTTGCTGACCTGATCTATTGTCTTTATTTATAACTTCATGCTGAATGCCTTTTATACATTTACTGTTTCCAACCCAAGTGTTGCAACCTGCTTGTTTCCCACACACACCCATACCTCTATCTTCCATCAGTTTAAAATCATAGGCATTTCACCAATGGCCTTCTCAATCGAGTCTGCAAGTGCTACCACCCCAGCCCCAGAGAGATGTACCCCATCCCTTGCATACATATCATGTTTGCCATAAAAGTTGTTCCAGTTGTCAATGAATGGGATTGCAAGTTCCTTGCAGTATCTGTCTAGCCAGCAATTTACACCAATTGCCCTAGACAACCATTCATTTCCTACTCCCCTTCTAGGCAAGATGCTACATATGATTGGGATCCCTCCCTTAGACTTAATGAAATCTATAGCTGACCTGTACTTATCTAGCAGCTCTTCTCTCCTACCCTTCCCAATATCATTTCCACCAGCACTGAGACAGATAATGGGCTTGCTCCCATTACCTGACATGATATTATCCAGCCTGTTGACAATGTCCCCAACACCAGCTCCAGGGAAGCACACTCTATCTCTCATCTTCTTATTCCTATTACAAAAAGCACGGTCAATGTATCTTACCTGAGAGTCACCAACCACAAGAATGCGCTTACCTCCATTAGCAGGGGCAGTAGCACCCTTACCTTCACTGGCCACTGAAGTACATTCATCCTGAAGAACAGAGAAGCGATTTCCTACCTTCAGATCTTCACTCTTAATTTTCCTTACTCTGATGCGCCTTCCATTACTGTGAACTACTCGCCACTTGTAGCAGGTGCTGGGCTGCACCTCACTGCTGGTAGCCGTTGCTGCCTCCCCAACTACAGCCTCCTCACAGCGAGAGACAGACTGCACCTCGCTGCTAGAAGCCTCATTCCCCACAACTCCAGCCACCTCACACTCTCTCCCAGACCCATTGAGGTGGACCTTCAGCCTCCTAATCTCCTCCTGGAGAAGCAAGACCTCCTCCTTCAACTCTCCAACCTCAATTTTTAAAACACTGCAGAAGCAAGCCATGCTTTGTAACCGTCCACACTAATCCCCAAGGCAGCTCAGGGTCTGTGACCTCACGTGACGACTGACCACTGAGTCGTCACAGTTTTGGTCACCGTATTACAGAATGGATATAAATGCTCTGGAAAATGTACAAAGGAGGATGACAAAGTTGATCCCATGTATCAGAAACCTTCCCTATTAGGATAGACTAAGGGCCCTGAATCTTCACTCTCTAGAAAGACGTAGAATTAGGGGGGATATGATGGAGGTGTATAAATGGAAGACAGGAATAAATAAAGGGGATGTAAATAATGTGCTGAAAATATCTAGCCTAGACAGGACTCGCAGCAATGGTTTTAAGTTAGAAAAATTCAGATTCAGGAAGGATATAGGAAAGTACTGGTTTGGTAATAGAGTTGTGGATGAGTGGAACAAACTCTCAAGTACAGTTATAGAGGCCAGAACGTTGTGTAGCTTTAAAAATAGGTTGGATAAATACATGAGTGGGTGTGGGTGGGTGTGAGTTGGACCTGATTAGCTTGTGCTACCAGGACGGTTGCCGTGTTCCTCCCTTAAGTCAAGGTGACCTGACGAGACTTTAAGCCGGTAGGAGACTTGGACCTGCCTCGCATGGGCCAGTAGGCCTGCCGCAGTGTTCCTTCGTTCTTATGTTCTTAATAAAGATACCCAAGAGTTGCACATGTGTCTAATTTATCAACATGTAATGCCTAAATTGCTAGGTAAGACACATATGCAACAGTTAGACAACTTTATTCCGAAACGTTTCGCCTACACAGCAGGCTTCTTCAGTCGAATACAGAAAGTAGGCAGGAACAGTAGAGATGTGAAGACGATGTAATCAGTCCATCACCCTTAAAGTCGTAGAATTTGAGGTTGTCAGTCCCTCAGCCTGGAGAAGTTCAGTTCCATAGTCAGGAACTATCTGACTATGGAACTGAACTTCTCCAGGCTGAGGGACTGACAACCTCAAATTCTACGACTTTAAGGGTGATGGACTGATTACATCGTCTTCACATCTCTACTGTTCCTGCCTACTTCCTGTATTCGACTGAAGAAGCCTACTGTGTAGGCGAAACGTTTCGGAATAAAGTTGCCTAACTGTTGCTTATGTGTTTTACCTACCATCCTTATTGTAATTTGTCACTCATCTGATTTATTCTTGTTTTACTTTTGATAATAATCAAGAAATTTTAATGTATCTAATACTTAGGCTGCTAAAAGTATTACAAAGATCCCAATGGAAAGAAAGTCACTTTGTCCGACTTTTTTAGGGTTCTTTTAGGTAATTTACACATGTGTTACTATACAAGACAGTTGTAATCATCCAAAAAAATTGTACCTAAATAAACTTACTTGCCCATCCACTACGATGCGCAACTCCTCGTCCTGTTCACCCAACACGTAGTTCAGCAACTTATCCTCCCCCTCCCTTACTTACTATATGGTTAATAAATAATCCTTGTAAGCTTATATTATTTCAAGTAACATCTCAGAGCTCAGGTACCATGGCAACAGCCATGCATGATGCTGGGGTCCCCTGGCGTGGCTCCCACTAACCAATCACAGCTCGCCTCGCAGTAGGCACGGCCCTAGCCAGCCAATCACATTTCTTGCCACATACCCTGATGAATTTTATCATGATTTTCACGATTACTTTTCTAGTATAATTGTAAGCCTGCTAATATATATGATAATTAACTGTTTTGAAGTATTTGTAAATAAAGATATATATCAAAAGGTTAGTGAATTCACAATCTTTGACCGGGTAGCGTCCGGGTCCGTCAAGAAGAGCAAGAAACAGTAATATCAAAGTACAACACTGTCATGAGGGATGACGTCAAATGATGGCTGCCGTCCAACAGTGAGGGCAATATAAGCCGGTGTTGGAGGAGTGAGCGTCACTTCACCTCCAAGAGGCAGTCAAGCTATGAACATAGTCTTATAAACGAAGTCACTTCCATCTTCACTTAACATCAGCAACATGGTGTTCTCCAATGACTCCGCCAACAACATGCTGGAAGCAAAGTAAGTCCACACTATTTTGTGTAATATTCAAAGTGCTTGCTCCTCTCGTTTATTTTTTAAAAGTTATCTCTTGCCAGGATCTTTGAGGCCGTGTTATGCCTTGAAACAAGACATTCACACCCTTAGTGTGAAGCTACCATTTTTCATATGTTATAAGGTGTCAAAGTCACAGTATATTAGCTACATATCGAGAACTAAATATAGCTTTGCTTCACTGTTACACTCCATCATACAGGATGGGTTTCTGACTTTTTTGGGGGGTTATTCTAGGTAATTTACACTATGTATGACAATTGTACTTATGTGTACCTGTGCCTAAATTAACTTACCTCAAGAAGATAGCGTTAAAATTTCACTGTAGGTTTAACAGCTACGAGAGTTTCAAAGAATTCGTTTAGTAGAGCTAGAGTTACTATACCGTCTTCGCCTAACAATAGGAAATACCTGGTTACATCCTGGACCGAATGGAAACGTTAAGAATGCGGTCATATACTTGTCCTTGTTCACCTAGCAGTAAGTAGGTATCTGGGTGTTAGACGATTGTTGTGGGTCTCATCCTGGATAAAACTGAAAGGCTTCACAGGAAATAAGGCATACTGAATGGCTTAGTTATCCTGGCTTTACTAACCTTCGGGGTTAATAATGTGTATATAATATTCTGAACATTAAAATGGTATAAAATACCGACAGGTTGTTAGGTAAGACACATATGCAACAGTTAGGTATCCCCACTATGAAACGTTTCGCCTACACAGTAGGCTTCTTCAGTCGAGTACTATCAACTTTTCTGTACTCGACTGAAGAAGCCTACTGTGTAGGGGAAACGTTTCATAGTGGGGATACCTAACTGTTGCATATGTGTCTTATATAATATTCTAATCCTGACAAAAAATTCAAATAAGGTTTAATAATGCTTTACATATTGGTATTTTAACTTTTTACATTAACCACATTGTTATTTTAGTCATCTACTAATGACAAGTGATGGAGTTGTAACACTCAGTTCTCGTTGTGTCTGCTTTTAATTGGAGGTACTTTGCACAGTCTGCCATGATGTGGTACCTGTAAGAGGTCTGCCTTTTCTTTTTTCTTTCTTCAACCGATTACAACTCGAGAATGCCTAGGATAATCGAGATGCACACACCTTTGTGTACAGTATATCCTGCTCATTTAGTATTTACCAATAAGTTTTTAAAACTGTTTCACTCAATCTACCATTTTTAGTATATTTTTTTCTCTTACAGTTCATCCTGGTTTATGTGTTCGCTTGCATTCTCTTCCAGGGACAGGTGGTAGATCATTAACTCTTGTACTAATGATGAGTTTTTAAACCTACATTTTCCATCCTCCAGACTGACCAGCGTGGTGAGCGAGGCATCCAGAGTGGCCTCAGAAGCCGCTAAGAAGAACTTGGACTTTAAGGCCCCAAACCTCACCGTTGCCTATGGCAGACTCTCTGACCTTAAACTTAAGGTCAGTACTAACACTTTCAAAGATACTCTTTAAAATATTTAAAAAATGCATTACTGATATTAAAAGCAATAACTTAAATATGTTGTTAGGTAAGACACATGTGCAACAGGTAGGCAGCTTTATTTCGAAACGTTTCGCCTACACAGTAGGCTTATTACGACTTACTGCAGAACTAAGAATGTCTTCCCTCAGTGACAGTTTCCGTATTTCGTCAACAGGTGAGGAGTTTCGTGGAGGAAAGCTCCCGTTTATGTAGGCCAGCAAATTTGCACATCTGTGATGGCACTGAACGGGAGCTGAGACACCTGTTGAACGTGATGCAGCAGGCCGGCATGATAGAGCATCTCCCCAAGTACAAGAACTGCTGGTTAGCCCGCACTGACCCAGGAGATGTAGCTCGAGTGGAAAGCAAGACCTTCATCGTCACAAAAGATCGAAATGAGACTATCCCCACTCCGAAAAAAGGCGTGAAAGGCCTCTTGGGCAACTGGATGTCAATTAAGGACTTGAAGAGTGCCGTTCAGGAGCGTTTCCCTGGATGTATGGCCGGCAGGACAATGTATGTGGTGCCCTACTCCATGGGTCCCGTAGGTTCTCCTCTCTCTAAGATAGGTGTGGAGTTGACAGACTCTCCCTATGTTGTGGCCTCTATGCGAACCATGACGCGAATGGGCAGTAAGGTGCTGGAAGCGCTAGGTGAAGATGATTTCGTCAGGTGCCTTCACTCTGTTGGCTGCCCACTGCCCCTCAAGAGACCTCTAGTCAACAACTGGCCTTGCGACCCGGCACGAACCATCGTCACCCATGTGCCTGACACTAATGAGATTATTTCATTCGGGTCAGGTTATGGAGGCAACTCACTGTTGGGAAAGAAGTGTTTTGCTCTGCGCATTGGTTCCACCATTGCCAAACGCGAAGGCTGGTTGGCGGAACACATGCTTATCCTGGGCATCACCAACCCTCAGGGTGTCAAGAAGTACATTGCTGCAGCTTTCCCTTCTGCATGTGGCAAGACCAACTTGGCCATGATGACGCCCTCGCTGCCCGGATACAAAGTGGAATGCGTTGGAGACGACATTGCTTGGATGAAATTTGACGAGGATGGAGTGTTACGTGCAATAAACCCCGAGAATGGATTCTTTGGCGTAGCTCCCGGCACTTCCATGCATACTAATCCTGTGGCCATGAAGACTGTCCTCTCCAACACAATTTTCACCAATGTCGCCAAGACTAGTGATGGAGGAGTGTTCTGGGAAGGAATGGAGAAAGAGATTGCTAATGATGTAACCATTACGTCGTGGCTGGGAGACACCAACTGGAGTAAAGAATCAGGTAAACCAGCAGCTCATCCAAACTCTAGATTCTGCACCCCCGCAGGCCAGTGTCCCATCATTGACCCCGCGTGGGAAGATCCTAAAGGTGTACCCATTTCTGCAATTCTCTTCGGCGGACGACGACCCCAAGGAGTTCCTCTGGTGTACGAGGCGTACGACTGGAAGCACGGTGTGATGGTGGGAGCTTCCATGAGGTCTGAGGCAACAGCTGCAGCTGAACATAAGGGTAAGGTGATCATGCACGATCCCTTCGCCATGAGACCCTTCTTCGGCTACAACTTTGGTCACTACCTGCAGCATTGGTTGAGCATGGAGACCCGCACAGAGAAGCCTCTTCCCAAGATCTTCCATGTGAACTGGTTCCGTAAGAGCGAGAAGGGGCACTTCTTGTGGCCAGGTTTTGGGGAGAACGTGCGCGTCTTGGACTGGATCCTGAAGAGAGTCGACGGCGAAGATGTGGCCGAAGAGAGCGCAATAGGACTCCTGCCAAAGTATTCTTCCCTCAACCTGTCCGGCCTGGAGGACGTTGATATGGATGAGCTATTTAGCATTCCCAAGGAATTCTGGGAACAGGAAGTTCGCGACATAACAAAGTATTTTGACGAACAAGTTGGTATTGATCTTGCTAACGAAGTAAGGGAACAACTCAAGAAGCTGGAGAAGAGGTTAGAGAAATCGTAAAGGCTTTTAAGTCATACTATAGGCTCATCGAGATCATACTATAGGTCTTAAGATCATAATACAAGTCTCTCGATTTCCACAAAGATATCCAAAAAAAAAAATGGCTCATCATCATTAACAACTTACATTATTATTCACATTTTCCCGTTTATATTTTTTTCACGAGGGTATGCAAAAGAAAAAAAAACAGCAATAAGCTCAGTTCCTGTCTCAGCTGTGCTTAGACATATTCTGCGCAGGTTTTACTGCGATCTTCCACGTGATAAAGTTATGAGCTATGTTCAAATAATATATTTTTATATGACTGCAGTATCTGTTTATATCTCCTATATATATAAAATATATTGCATATCTTCCCAGTGACTAAACATACGGAAACAATCCTGCCAAGTCCCTATGAACCATAAACTCTACACCACCTACTTGTAATAACCATTCGAGGGGGGGGGGGATACTAGTCATTAATGAAGAGCTCTTGATCTGCAGGCTTGAAGCTCCTTTAGTCCTTGATTTTGTAAAGCTTACTGCAATGTAGTTTACAGCCTATACAAAGCTCACGGAGTGAAACTTGTGGATTTTGGACATGTTTTGATATATTTCCTTAATAAAACAGGAAATTAGTCAAAATAACAGCAAATTATAAATTATATTAATTACTAAAAGATAAATTAATCATGATAACAGCAGGTTGATAATGACAGTATTAAAAATGTTAAATATGTCAGTAAACAAATAAGACCAATTTTGATACTCGTAGTTCTGATCGGAATAGCCACTCCTGCTTAGCGATATTAATGTAATGATGATGAAAATAATAATAATAATGGAATAATTAAAGGGTTCTAGAACTCATTAAACCATGTTGAAAAAGGTCTAAAATACCGACAAGCTGAAGATTATGACATGTGCAGCCGTTGGTTATTTTTATTGTTGAACGTTTCTCCTACACAGTAGGCTTCTTCAGTCAAGTATATACACCTGCTCCCTCTGTATTTGAAGAAGCCTACTGCGTAGGCGAAAAGTTTCATCAATAAAGATACCCAACTCATTGTTGTTAGGTAAGACACATATGCAACAGTTAGGTATCTTTTTATACCATTTTAATGTTCTACCCAACTCATCAAACCATACAACTCGTCATACAATCATACGTCCTAAATTTCTTCAAAAAAAAAAAAAAAAAAGGTAAATCTAGATAGTCACTTGTGTTACAATGATCGTAATGCACTAGTTTGAACCTGGAAACCTTCTTAAATATGTTTCACACTGCTGTCGTGTACCAATAGCTAGACTCGTCTTCAACAAATCTCCTGGGTACCTCACAGCTCAGTGGTAGCATGGTGGGATTACAATCGAAGAACCTGGCTTCAATCCAGTGTGGGGGCGAGACTCGTAGACAAGTTTCCTAACGCCTACTGCCTACGCCCAAATTATGTACCCGAGTCTTAAGTGACTGCTGTGGATCGCATCCTGGGGAAGAGCCAAAGGATTCCAGTGGAAATAAACTGAAATGGGTTGCCATGGACTCCTTCAACACTTCATCGTCCGTGTGATAAATAGTTTTCAAAACCATTTATCGCATCTATCAGACACTGCAATATCATTGGATCTTGATACAACCTTTGGACGAAGACCTACTTACACTAGTGGATGGTTCTACTGATTCCGCCGCCTCCTGCTTCCGCTCACCTGACTACAGTATATATGCCACTTCTCCGGCCACATGCTGTACTTTCTACAAGAGTGATGGACTGAACACATCGATTCCAGGCTAAGGGAGTGATTACCTCAAACTACTACTCTCCTTACCTCGTTTCTGCTTTGTATTGGACTGATGAAACCAGTGTGTGGCGAAACGTTTCCTTAATAAAGGTTCCCAGCATGCTATTTACATTCCTTCTATTTATTCTTTTTTCCATATAAATACCTCAATCATATTCCCCATAATTCTACGCCTTTCCAGAGTGCAGATTCAGGGCCCTCAGTCTATTCTCATAGGGAAGATTTCTGATACATGGGATCAAGTTTTTCATCCTCCTTTGTATGTTTTCCAGAGCATTTATATCCATTCTGTAATACGGTGACCAAAACCGTGCAGCATAATCTAAATGAGGCCTAACTAAGGACACAGAGTTGAAGAACAACCAGAAGACTATTATTTATGCTTCTTGATATGAAGCCAAGGATTCTGTTCGCTTTATTACGAACACTTATGCACTGTTATCTTGGTTTAAAATTACTGCTAACCAGAACGCCCAAATCCTTTTCGCAATCAGTAATATTAAGATTACATACACAAATAACCCGCACATAAAAGAGAAGCTTACGACGACGTTTCGGTCCGACTTGGACCATTGACAAAGTCACACTTCTCTCTTTTATGTGCGGGTTATTTGTGTATCGTTCCAGTCACGGTATTGTGCCTTTTTTTGTTATTTAAGATCACATATTTAACAGCAAGTAAATTATAAACACCTTTCACGACACATTTGGCAACGAGATGGTTGAGGAAAAATAGTGAACTGTATTCTGAACATGAATCCCTCTCAGTACGTAAAAGTTGCCAACACACTCCCAAGACTCCTTTTCTTCCCAACAAGTTCCCAATGCAAAGAGTTACCAAGCGCCCCACGGTAGGTAGTAAACAGTCGAAATCTGGCGGCCACGATCACCCATGTCTCCTGGGGCAGTCTGTGTTGCTAGGTGTCGACTGTACTTATGTTCTTAAGAACGAAAGAACACTGCAGCAGGCCTACTGGCCCATGCGAGGCAGGTCCAAGTCTCCTACCGGCTTAAGCCAATGCACCCTACCCAGTCAGGTCAGGTCACACTGACTTAAGGGAGGAACACGGCAACCGACCTGGTAGCACAAGCTATCAGGTCCAACTCACACCCACCCACATCCACTCATGTATTTATCCAACCTATTTTTAAAGCTACACAACGTTCTGGCCTCTATCACTGTACTCGGGAGTTTGTTCCACTCATCCACAACTCTATTACCAAACCAGTACTTTCCTATATCCTTCCTGAATCTGAATTTTTCCAACTTAAAACCATTGCTGCGAGTCCTGTCTAGGCTAGATATTTTCAGCACACTATTTACATCTCCTTTATTTATTCCTGTCTTCCATTTATACACCTCAATCATATCCCCCCTAATTCTACGTCTTTCTAGAGTGCAGATTCAGGGCCCTTAGTCTATCCTCATAGGGAAGGTTTCTGATACATGGGATCAACTTTGTCATCCTCCTTTGTACATTTTCCAGAGCATTTATATCCATTCTGTAATACGGTGACCAAAACTGTGCAGCATAATCTAAATGAGGCCTAACCAAGGATGTATAGAGTTGAAGAACAACCTGAGGACTGTATGTAAAGTAAAAGGACACAAGTGCAACTAATGTGACATTTATTGTGGCAACGTTTCGCTCTCCAGGAGCTTTATCAAGCCATTACAAACAACTTTATTACAAACCAACTTTATTACAACCTGAGGACTCCTATTATTTATGCTTCTTGATATGAAGCCAAGGATTCTATTAGCTTTATTGCGAACACTTATGCACTGTTGCCTTGGTTTCAGATTACTGCTAACCAGAACTCCTAAATCTTTTTCCCAATCCGTAATATTAAGATCTACATTATTTAGTTTATATGTGGCATGGTTATTGTCCTGTCCAACATTTAGAACTTTGCATTTGTCTATATTAAACTGCATCTGCCACTTCTCCGACCACTGCATCAGTCTATTCAAATCTTCTTGGAGTGCTCTAATGTCCTCGTCAGAATGAATTCGACGGCCTATTTTGTTGTCATCGGCAAACTTGCTAATGTCGCTCTTTATGCCCTCATCTATGTCGTTTATGTAGATTGTGAACAGCAGGGGGCCCAACACTGACCCCTGTGGAACACCGCTCGTGACGCTTCCCCACTCTGATTTCTCCCCATTTATGCAAACTCTCTGCTGCCTATTTGTCAACCATGCCTCTATCCAGGAAAAAAAAATTCTCCTCCTATTCCATGTGCCTTAATTTTCCTCAATAGTCTCTGATGTAGGACCCTGTCAAAAGTCTTACTGAAGTCCATATACACAATATATTCATTACCATGATCTACCTCCTCAAATACCTTAGTGAAAAAAGTTAATAAATTCGTAAGGCAGGAACGCCCCTTTGTAAAACCATTGTTCCAATTTGTATTTGATTATTTGTTTGTTGTAACAGTCTCTGTTCGATGTATCATAGGTATATCTGTATCTCTTTTCGGTGTATCCGATTCTCTGTTCGGTATATCAGAATCTTTGTTCGTTGCATCACAATCTCTGCTCGTTGCGTCAGAATCTGTTCGTTGCGTCAGATCTGTTAGCTATACCATATTCTTTGCTCTTACTACTGCATTTTCTGTGCACTCAATTCCCCAATTTTTACAGTCGATTCCCTGATCGTATTCAGTTTGTATCCTGTGCAAGAAAGGTATAAAATACCGACAATATGAAAGTTAAGACACATGTGCAACATCTGGATATCTTTATTGTAGTAGACGTTTCGCCATCCAGTGGCTTTATCAATACAGATTCTAGGACATAATAGGAAGACAGTAGAACTATATACAAAAGATGAGGTAATCAGTCCCTCGGCCTTGGAGTTAGTGTTCACAGCATCGTGGTGGAGGAGAGTCTGGAGCAAAGGCAAGAAGACTGGCGCTTTTTATAGGCGTCAGTGAATGGGACGGGCAGCAGACGAGGGCAGTCACTGGTAGGCGGGATTCCCCAGTGGAAGTAGGTCCTTCCCAAAGAGATGGGTTAGTTGCAGCAGCCGTGAAGAAGGTCTTGTAGATGTCCTCTGAACCAAGATTCCATGATGTTGCAGTGTCTGACAAGTTGTGCAAGAAAGGTATAAAATACCGACAATATGAAAGTTAAGACACATGTGCAACATCTGGATATCTTTATTGTAGTAGACATTTCGCCATCCAGTGGCTTTATCAATACAGATTCTAGGACATAATAGGAAGACAGTAGAACTATATACAAAAGATGAGGTAATCAGTCCCTCGGCCTTGGAGTTAGTGTTCACAGCATCGTGGTGGAGGAGAGTCTGGAGCAAAGGCAAGAAGACTGGCGCTTTTTATAGGCGTCAGTGAATGGGACGGGCAGCAGACGAGGGCAGTCACTGGTAGGCGGGATTCCCCAGTGGAAGTAGGTCCTTCCCAAAGAGATGGGTTAGTTGCAGCAGCCGTGAAGAAGGTCTTGTAGATGTCCTCTGAACCAAGATTCCATGATGTTGCAGTGTCTGACAAGTTGTGCAAGAAAGGTATAAAATACCGACAATATGAAAGTTAAGACACATGTGCAACATCTGGATATCTTTATTGTAGTAGACGTTTCGCCATCCAGTGGCTTTATCAATACAGATTCTAGGACATAATAGGAAGACAGTAGAACTATATACAAAAGATGAGGTAATCAGTCCCTCGGCCTTGGAGTTAGTGTTCACAGCATCGTGGTGGAGGAGAGTCTGGAGCAAAGGCAAGAAGACTGGCGCTTTTTAAAGGCGTCAGTGAATGGGACGGGCAGCATGTTGCACATGTGTCTTAACTTTCATATTGTCGGTATTTTATACCTTTCTTGCACAACTTGTCAGACACTGCAACATCATGGAATCTTGGTTCAGAGGACATCTACAAGACCTTCTTCACGGCTGCTGCAACTAACCCATCTCTTTGGGAAGGACCTACTTCCACTGGGGAATCCCGCCTACCAGTGACTGCCCTCGTCTGCTGCCCGTCCCATTCACTGACGCCTATAAAAAGCGCCAGTCTTCTTGCCTTTGCTCCAGACTCTCCTCCACCACGATGCTGTGAACACTAACTCCAAGGCCGAGGGACTGATTACCTCATCTTTTGTATATAGTTCTACTGTCTTCCTATTATGTCCTAGAATCTGTATTGATAAAGCCACTGGATGGCGAAACGTCTACTACAATAAAGATATCCAGATGTTGCACATGTGTCTTAACTTTCATTCAGTTTGTATCCTGTTCTCTGCGTTTTATATCATATTTTTAATATATTTTGATCAATTTCCTTGAAACAAGAGCCCTCCACCAGCCCCCTTCCATATTGAAAGAAAATCAATAAAGGCTTCAAGGGTTGTAATTACCATGTTCTCGAAACTCCAGTTATATCTTGGACCTGCCTAACACGGGCCAGTAGGCCTACGGCAGTGCTCATTCTTTATGTTCTTATATCTGCCCGCCTTTCATCTTTTTATTCATTATCATGAAGCAGTGCATGCTAATTTCCGTGATTGTACTGTAATGTACGTACTGGCCTATTTGTGGTTGAATGGGTCGATTCGTAGTCCCTGCCCCCCCGTCTTCGCTAGTCGCTACTAGGTTCACTTCTCCTTATATACCTCATCTTAAAGCTATGTATGGATCCTGTATGTGTGTGTGTGTGTGTGTGTGTGTGTGTGTGAGAGAGAGAGAGAGAGAGAGAGAGAGAGAGAGAGAGAGAGAGAGAGAGAGAGAGAGAGAGAGAGAGAGAGAGAGGTGCAACAAATCCTAGTCCACCCTCCCAGGCACCTAGGCTGTGCTCTCGCTGTCACCGGAAGGGGCACACTGCCAACAACTGCCTGCGAGATACCAGGTGTAATTACTGTTACGAGAAAGGACATAAGGAGGACCAGTGTCGGAAGAAAAAGGAACTTGACAGACAGGGCCACCTGTTTAGAGACCTGTTCTCAGAACAAACCAGCAGGATCTCTGAATTGGTGAACACTCTCACACGTCACCCACTTAGCTACTCCTATCCCAGCCCAGCAGGTGGGATTGTGCCTTATACAAGACCACAGACCTACATCCCTGCAGCTGCCTCAGTACCCTACCTCTCTCAAGGGCAGGCACCTTACATTCCCTACACATCCACCACCTCAAGCTGACCACTTCATCATGAGGAGCCAGTCTATCAGCATCCTGTCGGCCAACATTAGAGGTTTCATTACTAATGTTGGAGAGCTCACACATAGTTTTGTGAACACTCGACGTCCAGACGTGATAGCTGTTGTTGAAACATTTTTGGATGACAGGACTCCAGAAAATTTTGCAAGAATTGCTGGCTACACCTCATGGATGAGAAGAGACAGGCAAGGGCAAGGAGGAGGTGCTGCTGTGTGCGTCTCTAAAAGTGTTCATGCCCAGCACAATGATGTTGCCACCCCTACACATCTTGAAATGATGTTCTTCAAGCTCTGTATAAACACTAGTACCTCTGTACTAGCATGTGCAATGTACAGACCACAGTGGCAACATGCAGACCCTATCAACTTCCTAATGGAAAATATTGACTCCCTTCTGCTACAACACAACTGTCAACGTATTATAATTGTTGGTGACCTCAACCAGCACCTTATACAGAGGGACTTTGATGACCTTCTTGCAGTGTTTGACATGAGAAACTTTGTTGATTTCCCTACTCATATCTCTGGCTCCTCCCTTGACCCAGTAGTGAGTGATCTGGCAGAAGGCATAGTCACTTGTCAACCCCTCGGCTACGTTGGATCGTCTGACCACAAGGCTGTTTTTACGACACTTAAGATCCCAACAGAACGAGGTGAGGAGTCCACACACACAACCTGGCTATGGGAAAGAGGTAATTGGCCAGCCCTTTGCTCTGAGCTCGCCACCACCGACTGGAATGCTCTTCTCCAAGGGGATGTTGACAACCAAGTGAAAGCCTTCACTGGACACATCCTTAATCTACAACAAGAACACATTCCTCACCGGCAATATGTGACGAAGCCTACAGATCAGCCTTGGTTTGGCTTTCGTTGTAGAGAGGCTGCTACTGCTAAGTACAAAGCATGGCGAAGGTATAAGAGACATATTACCACCTATAACAGGAACTTGCACATGCAAGCCTGTAGGCATATGGGTGATGTTCAAAAGTGGGCCATTGCTAAATGGGAGGTGGACACTAAAAGAAAGTTAGCATCAGGTAGGGTAGGCTCCAAAACCTGGTGGTCCCTGTTCAAGGACAGACAAGGTTATCTGCCTGATGAACTTATTCCACCTCTAAATCGACAGGATGGGACCACCTCTACTAGTAGTCAAGAGAATGCGGACCTCTTTGCTGAACACTTTGCTACCAAAATGCAAGTTCCTGACCCAGCAAGGGACCCTCCTTGGCTAGCTGCAAGAACTGTGTCAAAACTGTCAGTGGTGAC
Organism: Cherax quadricarinatus; assembly: GCF_038502225.1. Lineage (NCBI taxonomy): Eukaryota > Metazoa > Arthropoda > Malacostraca > Decapoda > Parastacidae > Cherax > Cherax quadricarinatus. Next base: position 14,716,328 of record NC_091370.1, read on the forward strand.
AATAAGGCAGGAGGAGGTGCATTTCCTACTTAAATCGCTTGACCAAGAAAAGGCTGTGGGCCCAGACAAGTTGAGCCCAAGATTGTTGAGATGATGTGCAGACCAGCTAGCAGCACCTCTAACTCGCATCTTTCAGCACTGCCTAGTACAGTGTAAATGGCCCTCTCTATGGAAAGAGGCAAATGTAGTCCCTGTTCACAAAAAGAAGGGCAGAGCAGAAATCAGCAACTACAGACCAGTGTCACTCCTGTCAATCACTGGTAAGAACCTTGAGACAATAATCTCAAGACAAATGACAGAGTTTTTTGACTACCACTCACTACTTTGTGATCGTCAATATGGCTTCAGGAAAGGTTACTCTGCTGCTGATCTGTTGTTAAACCTCTCCACTAAGTGGCACCAGTCACTGGATGAATCCAAAGTCAGCTGTGTGGTAGCACTGGACATTGCTGGCGCTTTCGACTGGGTGTGGTACCAGGGCCTCTTAGCAAAACTTCAAGCACTGGGAATTGCAGGCTCTACGCTATGTCTCCTCAGTGATTACCTTCATGGTAGATCTCTAAGTGTAGTTCTCAATGGAACGGAATCAGCAAGACATCCTATTGGGGCAAGTGTTCCACAAGGAAGCGTGCTGGGTCCATTGTTATGGAATGTCTACTTCAACGACCTTCTTCATCTCATCCCAGAATCACATGCATATGCAGACGACTGTACACTGACATTCACTTATCCAAGAGAAGAAATGCCAGCTGCTCTAAGCTACATCAATCACCAGCTGAGAGCTATATCAGCTTGGGGAAATAGATGGCAAGTAACATTTGCACCTGAGAAAACGCAAATGATGATCGTCTCTAGGCACCATGATGGTAATGCTGGTGCAGTAGTAAGGATGAATGGGAGGATGTTGGCACCTGGAGAAGAAGTTGATATCCTTGGGGTGAAATTTGACTCCAAACTAACCATGAAGAACCATGTTGTAAATCTTGCAAACAAGGCAGCCAGGAAGCTTACAGCACTTCGCCGTATCTCCCATCTGCTTGACAGTAGGGGTTGCAAGATCCTGTACGAGGCACAAGTACGCTCGCACCTTGAGTATGCTCCACTTTCTTGGTTTGCCTCCCCCCCCCCCTCTCATCTGCGACTGCTTGACAGAGTAGAGAACAGAGCAAGACGTCTCATCTCTCGCCTGGACCCATCCTGGATAGATCTGTCATTTCAGCAGAGCCTTCAACATAGGAGGGATGTGGGTGGCCTTACTGTTATGTACAAGGCCAATATTGTCAAAATACCACACTTGGATCCACTTCGAGGACAGCGTGAAACAAGCTTTTATGCCACAAGACGGGCAGAAAGCAGCAACTTCACTCTGGCTGTACCCTTCTCCAGAACATCACTCCATCTGAGATCATACATACCCAGGATGACTCGAGTATGGAACACATTCGTACAGGATAATGATGTCAACGAGATAAAGTCAGTTGATCAAATGAAAATGCTGGCCCACAGATGGCTCCAACTTCATCCTGTTTCCTACTTGTATGTCTCATAACAATAAAAATGCTTTCAAATGAGCTGATGTAGGTAACAGCTCTTAGCTTGCCAATAAAGATAGGAATCCTTAACCTGTAAATAGCTGTCAATAAAGCTAGGGATCCTTAATTAACCTTGTCAAACCCTGTGTAAAGAGAGAGAGAGAGAGAGAGAGAGAGAGAGAGAGAGAGAGAGAGAGAGAGAGAGAGAGAGAGAGAGAGAGAGAGAGAGAGAGAGAGAATGTGTGTTTTTCATGGCTCGCAGGCATAACTAACGCTAGCGTGAGGTAATCCAGAGTAGCTCAGCATCACAGACGACTTGGCACCTCTGACGTACCACAAGTTCCCCGAGAGTCGGGTTGATTCCTTTAGTGTGCACTGTGCAGATAGTGGATGGTATCAGGGGTAGTGGTTGGTATCAGGTGTAGTGGCTGGGAAACGGGGTAATGGTGAGCTAGTGTTGGATCACCCTTCTGTCAACTGACTCATCCGGGATATGAGGGAACAGTATCCCTCGGCCATAATAACAAGATTTCAACTCCCCAGGGAAAACAGGAATATCCTTGTGTGCACGAGAAGCAAACCGCCAGCAGAAAAACGAGGTAGTGAATCCTCTCTACCGCTCTCGGGTGGAGCAACATTTGAGGGCAACACGAGGCAACTGCACTAAGGCCCTCACATATTAGAGGCCCTCATGCATACATTTCGTAAAGTAAATACTGGAATTATGCAAAATAAATGTTACGTTATTTCAAATTATATATATATATATATATATATATATATATATATATATATATATATATATATATATATATATATATATATATATATATATATATATATATATATATATATATATATATATATATATATATGTTCCAGGGTCCCATCCACTTTTAAGCGATTACTGATAAAGATATTACTGTGTATACAACACTCAACACCATAGTCGACTATGGTGCTCTTCGCACCTACTCCTAGGTTGAGGGACTGATTACCTCATCTTCTGTACATAGTTCTACTGTCTTCAAGTTATGTCCTAGAATTTGTATTGATAAAGCCACTGGATGGCGAAACGTCTACAATAAAGATACCCAGTTGTTGCACATGTCTTAATCTCATCTTGTCGGTATTATATACCATTCGTACACACACCCACTCATGTATTTACCTAACCTATTTTTAAAACTACACAACGTTTTAGCCTGAATAACTGTACTCGGGAGTTTGTTCCACTCATCCACAACTCTATTACCAAACCAGTGCTTTCCTATATCCTTCCTGAATCTGAATTTTTCCAACTTGAAAACATTGCTGCGAGTCCTGTCTTGGCTGGAAATTTTCAGTACGCTATTTACATCCCCTTTATTTATTCCTGTTTTCCATTTATACACCTCGATCATATCCTCCCTAATTCTACGCCTTTCTAAAGAGTGCAGATTCAGGGCCCTCAGTCTATCCTCATAGGGAAGATTTCTGATACATGGGATTATCTTTGTCATCCTCCTCTGTACGTTTTCCAGAGCATTTATATCCATTCTGTAATACGGTGACCAGAACTGAGCAGCATAGTCTAAACGAGAACAGCATAGTCTAAATGATGTGTGAACATAGACAACCGGTGTAAGGAAACACCTCCAACGTTTTAACCCTCGCTGGGAATCGAACCCGGACATCACCGTGTGAAGCGACAGTTTTTTGCCTCCAGGCCCCGGGCCTGCAATAGGGCAAATTCTGTTTAAATATACTATCATAAAGGCAGTAGTACATTATCTAAGCCAAACTTGTTTTGCTGCAACTCTCCACATCTTCCACTGGCTCCACTATAAGTGTTCGTCATCCTGCCCATTTTAGACTGAAAAATCGTCATCTGCAGGCGAAACGTCTCTCCAGTAAAGCCGTCCAGGTGTTGCACATCTGCCTTATTCATCATGTCCGCCGTACTGCATACCTTTGATTTAATTAATGATAGCTTGGAGCCACCATTAGCGTTATCATTGATAATGTTGGTTGTTGCATTATTCCAATCCTTATCATTACGTAATTCAAGCATATCATATATTTTTGTGGGGAATGCTGATAATATTAAAAGGAAATTATTTGGATTGTATCTTTGATCCAGGGATCACAAGCCCAGAGGCCCAGTCTTTGACTAGGCCTCCTCACTGACGGTTTGATCAGTCACTGTTGGTATTTGCAGTTTGCATAACTATAAAACGGTAGGTTACGCCGTGAAATATGCACCACAGCCCCAAAAAATCAGTAATATTTTCGGGAATTTTCCGGTCCCATATACGTACACTCGACTAAAGTTTGCTGAGCGAATATCAACAATATTAACTATGCTATTGTATTTCGTTATTATAATATTTCCGGGTTATACTAATGCTAATATATCTGTAATGACGTTTTCCACCTTCTTCAGTGATCTCAAGATTATTTAAAAGGATTTCTTTGCTTGCCAGAATCAGGTGACGCAGGTTGCTCCCTCTAGCTGAGCCACAACTGCTTAAAAAAAAAAAGCAATCCTTAATACCTTGAGGAAGTCTTAAGAAGTACACTAATCCTTTTGAAATTAAACCCATTCTCGTTCCTATACAATTTCGTTCCCATGAAGTTAGCCGTGATAGCTTTCAAGATCCACAAAATATACTAGCCTACCTTTATACCTTACCATTTCTCTATACATAAATGTGTTAAATTGCCTTTAAGTTTAATTTTAACGTTGTAAATGTTAAAATGGAATTATCTAAGCTAAGCAGTGAAACCTCAGAGGAGATAGTGTTAGTGTTATTTCCGTGGTAAGGCGCTAAACTTGAGGTCAAACAGCGTCTGGGAAATCGGAGGAAATCAGTTTGGATGCTAGGAAAAGGGCAGCTTCAATCTTTGGATCAAGAGTCGTGCACCAACATCACAACACATTCCTTGAAGAGAAACGACACAATTTTATTCCCACAGAGGTCTAGTTTTTTCAATGCGAGAATGTGCATTTTGTAAAGTTCTGAACTGACTTCGGTTTGATGAACATCAAAATGGTATACAATACCGACAGGTTGTTAGGTAAGACACATATGCAACAGTTAGACAACTTTATTCCGAAACGTTTCGCCTACACAGTAGGCTTCTTCAGTCGAATACAGAAAGTAGGCAGGAACAGTAGAGATGTGAAGACGATGTAATCAGTCCATCACCCTTAAAGTCGTAGAATTTGAGGTTGTCAGTCCCTCGGCCTGGAGAAGTTCAGTTCCATAGTCAGGAACTATCTGAAGATCAAGCGACAGTGCGGATGACTTCGGTTTACTCAAGGTGTCTGCTAAACGTCGTGAACTGATGCTTATCATTGCACGAAATGTCCAATGACATGATCAACTGAAATTCTTATGACACTGACGAGAAATTATCGAATACACTTACAACCGAATAAAATTATATATTTTGTTTTATATCACTATATTATGTAAAAAAAAAAATCCATGATAAACGTAAATGTTCTTACTGAATATTTCTGGTGTAAGGTGCAGCTTATCACTATGGTATGTTATATTTAATCACAAACTGAAAAGGAAACTTATCGTTTGACTTACTATTACCTGTATGTACTTTCCATGTGGGATAAATTCCTGCAAATTCGCAATGCCAGACCAATCAAACTGTGATGGATAGTGGGCCGGCGGGCCACCAAAAGTAACAGGCTGGTTAACCGTGCAATCAGCAGGAAGGCCTGGCTCCAGACAGAACCGCGAGTAGGAAAACTTTCGTAACAGGCCATAGGTAAATAGCATATAACAAAAAAAACTATATCTTCTACTCAATCACTCAATCTTCACCTTTGCTTCTAGATCTTATCAGGATATGATCACACTTTGCTCTAACTCTAATCTCTACCGTAGTTCTGCTTTACGGTATAACGACGCACTGATCAACGTACAAGGTACACGTTGTAAAAACACTTTGTCACTATCAGTGGTCTGGGAAGATCCCTTGAGCTCTGAATTTAGTCCAGGATCACATGACGTCAGGAAGGGGAAAAGGGCGGTGCGCACTTGACACACATGACCAATATAAGCAGTCGACGATATGGCCAGACACACTAGACTTCATTCGACCAGCTATGGTCATAGCTCAGTGTTTCTCACACTCCAATAATCACGTCATCATCTTTAGGCATCATGGTCCTCTCCAGTAATAACACTGCCAAGAATGTCAGTGAAAAAACGAGGTGGGTTTAAACCAAAAATTCTGTCGCGTTAGGGGTTCCCAATCTTGTTTTACCCTTCTAGTAAGCTTTACTCCGCAAGGCAGTAAGTTATTATATTCGTAGCTAGCGCTAACCTGTAGGGGTAATACAGAGCCTTGGGAGAATGGAAGGCAATCAGGTACGATCCAGGGAAGGAGAGGTCAAGTCTAATTCCTTGGATTTAAGAGCCCATCACCGGCATCAAGGGATCTCACTTGAGTTCCGTAAGAAAATAAAGTCTCAAGGTATATGCAAAATCCGTCATTAGAACAGGGGAGGTTCCTCAATGTCAGTGAAGAGCTGATTACTCAATTGTCTCCCATTTCCCTAAGTATTGCATGACCCCTACGAATTTAGCGCTCCACATGAATGTAATAATAAATAAAATATATTTGCTAATAAACCTCAGCTTAGGTAAATTTCAGAATTCTTATGCCAGATCAACCAGGCTGTGATGGGTATGTGGGTTAGCGGACCACATACCCATCGTACTTGTTCTCTGAGCGTAAATTTGAAGCCACTGTTCCCAGAGCCCATGAATTTATGCAATTCTCGTTGCAATTATCCGTATTGCATCTATGGCTACCTCAACGTTTGTAATTGTCTCAGATTCCTTTAGTGCTTTGCAAGCTGTTAAAAAAATGATTCGCTCCATCCCCTCGTTCTTCATATACAACTTTGTGCCACATTTCTAGCTAAAACAAAGAAATTGTTTTCTGTTGGGTCCCTGGTCATGTTGATATTCAGGGAAATAAGCAGACAGATTCTGCTGAGCGGTCTGCAGTATATGACCTCCCAGTTTCATATCAAGGTATTCCATTATCAGACTATTTTGACTTAATCTCTAACCACATTTGCAACCGTTTGCAACAACGATGATCCGGTATGACTCATAACAAATTACAATCTATCAAACCAATGTTCTTTTGTCTTCGCATCGGGCACACCCATCTTACTCATAGATATCTTGTGGAGAGGCGCTCTGTTCCACTCTTTGAGAACTGTCAGGTTCCAATTACAATTTATCATATTCTATTGGACTGTCCTGTCTATCAGCGAGAACGCAGAATTTTCTTCCAACGTCGTCGCCACTCTTTGACACTTTGACTGCAACCGCTTACTCAATTTTTGATAATACTTCCTTTAGTACTCCTCACGGCCCTTTCTGACTCTACCTCTGTTATCCTCTCCATCCTTGCTATTCTATGATCCAGCACCACTTGTTTGACCCTATTGAGTTCAGCGTTTCTTTAGGATTATAATAATCCCAGAGCCTATACTCAGTTTTCGGTCTTCTTTTCCCTTCCCCAGTTTTCAGAAACTTGCATTTGTTGGGGGATGGGTTGAATTCAAGTAGCTACTTGTATGACCAATCTTGTAGCTTATCCAGGTTCATCTGTAGCCTATCCTTGTCATTATCGGGTTTTATACTCATTAATTTTGCATCATCTGCAAATAAGGATATACATCCATCTCTTTCAGTACGCCATTCACATATATCACAAACTGTACTGGTCCTAATACCGATCCTTGCGGAACCCTACTTCTTATACTTTCTCATACTAACATCTCTTCCCTGACAATCACTGTGTGTACTCACCTAGTTGTACTCACCTAGTTGAGGTTGCAGGGGTCGAGTCCAAGCTCCTGGCCCCGCCTCTTCACTGGTCGCTACTAGGTCACTCTCCCTGAACCTTGAGCTTTATCATACCTCTGCTTAAAGCTGTGTATGGATCCTGCCTCCACTACATCGCTTCCCAAACTATTCCACTTCGTGACTACTCTGTGGCTGAAGAAATATTTCCTAACATCCCTGTGATTCATCTGTGTCTTCAACTTCCAACTGTGTCCCCTTGTTGCTGTGTCCCATCTCTGGAACATCCTGTCTTTGTCCACCTTGTCAATTCCTCTCAGTATTTTGTATGTCGTTATCATGTCCCCCCTATCTCTCCTGTCCTCCAGTGTCGTCAGGTTGATTTCCCTTAACCTCTCCTCGTAGGACATACCTCTTAGCTCTGGGACTAGTCTTGTTGCAAACCTTTGCACTTTCTCTAGTTTCTTTACGTGCTTGGCTAGGTGTGTGTGTGTGTGAGCGCGCAGTCATCTGTATGTAGTTTCTGGGGTTGAAACAGTGTTCCTGGCCCCGTGTGTACTTACGTATTTGTGGTTGCAGGGGTTGCATTACAGCTTCTGGCCCAGCTTCTCTACTAGTCACTACTAGGTCCACACTCTCCCTGATTCATGAGCTTTAGTTAGTTTGTTAGTGTGTGTGTGTGTGTGGGGCTAATCATATATGACGTAACACCACACTGGGTAACCTTCATGAACCCGACCATCCCCCCTCCTGCGCGCCCTTCAAACGTCCACTCTCCAGCATCATCTGCCCCTCCCTGCAAACGTGCCCCTACCAACCACCAACCCACCTCCCCTACACCTTTACATCTCCCTTACACCTTTATAAGGCCTTTCTTTAATTATACCACAAACACAACAAATTAAATTTACCCATTTCATGCGGGACACAGAACAGATACTATGAAGTGATTAATGTAGCAACTAAAAAATAATCCTACGTGTAACTATGGCAATGGAGAGGCCGTTGCTCCCCATTCACCCCCCCCACTTTCTCCCTCATCCAGGCATTTCCCCTCCCCTCCCCAAATCCTCCATCTCGATTCATTTCCCTATCCCAGCTTGATTTGATATCCATAATAATCAGGAACGGATAAGATATCGTCCAATAACTCACAACTACCTCAAGGTAGGTAGGTAGGTAGACAAGAATGGCTTGGCCTTTTAAGAGACCTCTCGTTTTAAGATGTCTTCGCGAAAGGCGCAAATCAATGACTATTATTATTATTAGTAGTAGTAATAGTTTGTTACATTATTGTTTGAATTTTAACATTTTCCCCAGGATACGACTCACAATCAAGTACCAATTTATTGCTAGGTGAATAGGGTCAACAGGTTTAAGGAGACTTGCCCACATGTCTCACCTCACCTAAGAATTAAACCTGGGTCCTGTCGGTCATGTCCCGACTGGTCTTAACCAGTAAAGTGTGTGTGTTTGAGGATTCAGGTGTACGTGTGCAAACGCTCGTGTGTTTGGTTGAGGCACTGAAGAAGGTATATTGTGTGTAAATTTTCTATGTGGAGCTCAGAGCTTAAACTGATAGCACGTATCAGCACATCACTCTGTGAACTGTGCACTAGTGTCCGTGATCTGTGTCCTTTAGACCCCTTAGTGGACCTGGTTAGTATGATCAGCTGCTGGTGACGCCCCATTATTCACAAGTACCTCTCTCACTGCTAGCCTGCCACTGCCAGCGCCTGGCATTCAGGGCAACCCTTTTCTCCACACCACACACTTTGCTTCGCTTGATCGCAAGAATTAATCGGAGGAAAAAACATTCGATTTACATTTAGTAACGAGTGGGATAATAAGAGTATCAATGATGACCTAACGAATGGGTTAATAAGCGAGTATCGAGGATGCCACAGAGAACATTATTAGCCTTCGTGCCCGTATTGACAAAATCTCAAAAGTTGAGTGTTTATGTCAGCTGTGTACACTGATATAAACAGGATATTGAAAAAGTACCAGTTTATATCTAGATGGTGCTGGACTAAAGGTGCGCATTAGTGGAGGCTGCAACTTGACCCTCATCTGTGGTGTACATGTGGGAGTGACACTGGTGATCTCAGTCTACCTAGCGATGTTGACTGCAACGCATCACTAGGAGGGATCGCAGACTAGACTGCAACGCATCAGTAACAGAGATCACGTAGCGGATTCAGAGCATCGCAGGAATAATCGTGTGATGGATTTATTTTATTAATAAAAAAAAAAACCGCTCCAATCTGTTTATGCTCTGAAATTATTAGTGTATTACTGTGAACAGCGGAGACTTCAGGGGAAGAATCAGCGGTGTACAAGTGATCGTGTAACTTCAGTGTAGTCGGATTTGTTTAATTTTCAACATGATTTTCGCGGTGCGCTCCCGCAGCCTACTCTGTCTCAGGTAACTTTAAGCCGTCGCAACTTTGCAACGCGTTTTGTATTATTATTATTAATTATTATTATTATTATTATTATTATTATTATTATTATTATTATTATTATTATTATTATTATTACAAAAGCGCTGCACCCGTGTAGGTTTCAGCACAGCATCTGAGTTTCGAATAATTATTTATTTTTCTGAGCTGACACAACAACTATATGTTTATTGATTTAATTAATCAAGATTGATACTGAAACTGTTATCGTTATTATTTTTTTCGTATGACAGATGTTTGAAACTAAAAATATGCATATCTTATTATCGAATGGTTTCTGTGTCAATATTTTTTCACAGCCAAGTTTTATGTATTTACAAGGATTGAAAGCTAAATGTTGAAGTGCCTTAAAGTTGCTAAGAACGTCTTTACCCCCCAGAGTGAGATATGTGGTGAGAGAGGCGTCCAGGCTCGCCACTGAGACAATCAAGAAAAACATCGACACTCAGAGTCGAAGTTTGCCTGTTGTCTATGGCAAACTCTCTAATCTCCAGCCTAAGGTTTGTTTCTCTACAAAGCATTTTTTTTTTTAAATTATGAAGTTGGTGATAATACCGGTGTAAACTTCATCAATTAATAGATCTTATTGCAAACTTCATCAATTAATAGATCTTTTATAATACATGCTGGGAAATACAATAACCTTGAAGCTATTATCTCGAATTATATGAATGACTCGGCGTAACTACGTATAAGGAAACAATTATCTAAAAAATAATAGTCAAATACTGTCGTCTATCAACAGGTGCGGAATTTCGTGGAAGAGAGCGCTTGTCTATGTCACCCAACAAATGTGCACATCTGTGATGGCAGTGAACGAGAGATTAAACATCTTATGAACGTGATGCAGCAGGCTGGCATGATTGAACATCTCCCCAAGTACAAGAACTGTTGGTTGGCCCGCACTGACCCCGGAGATGTAGCTCGTGTGGAGAGCAAAACATTTATAGTCACTAAAGAGCGAAGTGAGACCATCCCCACTCCGAAGGTGGGCCTGAAGGGCCTCTTAGGCAACTGGATGTCTCCAGAGGACCTGCAAAACTCTGTCCAGGAGCGTTTCCCCGGCTGCATGGAGGGTAGGACCATGTACGTGGTGCCCTACTCTATGGGCCCTGTGGGTTCTCCACTTTCCAAGATTGGGGTGCAGGTGACAGATTCTCCCTATGTTGTGGCCTCTATGCGAACCATGACACGGATGGGTGGTAAGGTGTTGGAAACTCTGGGAGAAGATGATTTCGTCAGGTGCCTTCACTCTGTTGGCTGCCCGCTGCCCCTCAAGAAACCTCTGGTCAACAACTGGCCTTGTGACCCGGGACGAACCATCGTCACTCACGTGCCTGACACTAACGAAATTATTTCCTTCGGGTCAGGTTATGGAGGCAACTCATTGCTGGGAAAGAAGTGTTTTGCTCTGCGTATTGGTTCCACTATTGCCAGACGTGAGGGTTGGCTGGCGGAACACATGCTTATCCTGGGCATCACCAACCCTCAGGGTGTTAAGAGGTACATTGCTGCAGCTTTTCCCTCTGCATGTGGCAAAACCAACTTGGCCATGATGACACCCTCGCTGCCCGGCTACAAAGTGGAGTGCGTTGGAGATGACATTGCCTGGATGAAGTTTGATGAGGATGGGGTGCTGCATGCGATCAACCCCGAGAACGGATTCTTCGGCGTAGCTCCAGGAACCTCCATGCAAACCAATCCTGTGGCCATGAAGACTGTTCTGTCAAACACAATTTTCACCAACGTTGCTAAGACTAGTGATGGAGGAGTGTTCTGGGAAGGAATGGAGAAAGAGATCGCCAATGATGTGACTATCACATCATGGCTGGGAGACACTAATTGGAGTAAAGAATCTGGTAAACCAGCGGCTCACCCTAACTCTAGATTTTGCACCCCTGCAAGCCAATGTCCCATAATTGATCCTTTCTGGGAAGATCCTAAGGGCGTACCTATCTCCGCAATCCTCTTCGGCGGAAGACGTCCTCAAGGAGTACCTCTGGTATACGAGTCGTACGACTGGAAGCACGGTGTGATGGTGGGAGCGGCCATGCGGTCTGAGGCAACAGCAGCAGCGGAACACAAGGGTAAGGTGATCATGCACGACCCTTTCGCCATGAGACCATTTTTCGGCTACAACTTTGGTCACTACCTGCAGCATTGGCTAAGCATGGAGACCCGCACTGAGAAGCCTCTTCCCAAGATCTTCCATGTAAACTGGTTCCGCAAGAATGAAAAAGGGCGATTCTTGTGGCCAGGTTTTGGGGAAAACGTGCGTGTCTTAGACTGGATCCTGAGGAGAGTTGACGGTGAAGATGTGGCCGAAGAGAGCGCAATAGGACTCCTGCCAAAGACATCCTCAATCAATTTGTCCGGCCTGAAGGAGGACGTTGATATGGACGAGCTGTTCAGTGTTCCAAAGGAGTTTTGGGAACAAGAAGTCCGCGATATTGCCAGGTACTTTGACGAACAAGTTGGTGCAGATCTTCCCAACGATGTTTGGGAACAACTTAAGAAGTTGGAAAAAAGAGTGGAAAAAATATAAATATTTGTAAGGACTCTAATGCAAATGGCTGTGATCTGTTGTGGAGAATAAGGCACAAGATCATGGTAATTTTGGGATATGATTTAATGCTCTTATTCTACAACTGAAGTCTATTAAAAGAAATTTCACAATGTGGTTTCAAACAGTTTATCAATCTTCAGCAATCATAATCAAATATTTATTGTGATTATGTTTTCTATACATCTCGCCAGCATATTTCACTGCATTACTTTGCCGTTCCTTCTTGTTCAGCTCTCTTGTAGGCCTGTGTGTGTTTGTAAGATGTGATCACACACAAACTCAAATATTTAAGCTATTAAACACACACAGGTGTTACGTAGGGTATATGAAGGCTTCGTGTTAATGTGACAAAGGTTTTTGTTTATAATAAACCAATTTTAAATACTATTTTTATAGCAATGGTAAATTCGTTTTATTTATGGCCTATTAAGATTCAGAATTTAGTACTACTCACGTGTTTTGGGGGAGGAAATTACCAGGGCAGGTCGCTCCTGCCTCTCACAACTACTGGATCACTATGACATGGCCTTGGATGCACTGGAAGAAAATCAGAATGCAGATGTAATATACACAGACTTTGCAAAAGCATTTGACAAATGCGATCATGGCGTAATAGCCCATAAAATACGTGCTAAAGGAATAACTGGGAAAGTGGGGAGATGGATCTTCAACTTCCTAACAAATCGAACACAAGAGTAGTGGTCAACAGAGTTAAATCGGAGGCTGCCATAGTGATGAGCTCTGTTCCACAAGGCACAGTACTCGCCCCCATCTTATTCCTTATCCTCATATCAGACAGACAGAGATATACACCACAGCACCGTATCATCCTTTGCGGATGATACTAGGATCTGCATGAGGCTGTCATCTGCTGAGGACGCGGTTAACCTCCAAGAAGATATAAACAAAGTTTTCCAGTGGGCAACGGTAAACAATATGATGTTCAATGAGGACAAATTCCAACTACTCCGTATGGAAAACTGGAGGAGATAATAACTAGAACAGAGTATACTACTGACTCCGGCCATACAATAGAGCGGAAAAATAATGTAAGGGACCTGGGAGTAGTAATGTCTGAGGATCTCACTTTCAAGGATCACAACAGTGCCACGATCGCACGTGCAAAGAAAATGATAGGATGGATAATGAGAACTTTCAAAACGAGAGATGCCAAGCCTATGATGATCCTTTTCAAATCACTTGTTCTCTGTAGGCTGGAATACTGCTGTACATTAACATCTCCATTCAAAGCAGGTGAAATCGCAGATCTAGAGAGTGTACAGAGATCCTTTACTGCACGTATAAGTTCTGTCAAACACCTTAACTACTGGGAACGCTTGGAAGCACTTGACTTGTACTCGTTGGAACGCAGGAGGGAGAGATACATCATAATCTACACTTGGAAAATCTTGGAAGGAATGGTCCCAAATCTGCACACAGAAATCACTCCCTACGAAAGTAAAAGACTGGGCAGGCGATGCAAAATGCCCCCAATAAAAAGTAGGGGCGCCATTGGTACACTAAGAGAAAACACCATAAGTGTCCGGGGCCCAAAACTGTTCAACAGCCTCCCATCAAGCATTAGGGGAATTGCCAATAAACCCCTGGCTGCCTTCAAGAGAGAGCTGGACAGATACCTAAAGTCAGTGCCGGATCGGCCGGGCTGTGGCTCGTACGTTGGACTGCGTGCGGCCAGCAGTAACAGCCTAGTTGATCAGGCCCTGATCCATCGGGAGGCCTGGTCATGGACCGGGCCGCGGGGGCGTTGATCCCCGGAATAACCTCCAGGTAAGTACAAGGCGCTATTTGCCTACTGAGGTTTTGAGGTGGCAGAGAGAGGCGGTGACTCTGTATATTGGACAGAAGCTGAAATGACACAAATATATTAACTGTGCCTACTTTCAGATATTTCTCATCCGTGCACGCCTCTACTTATCATTATTAGTTGTTGTGATGTAATAACTGACAAAGTGATAAACCAAGGTTAGCATTCCACAAGTTCCCAAAGGATTTAGAAAGAAGAGAAGTAAAGTTCTGACGTGAATATAGATGTCTGTGTAGCAAACATTTCATTACAGCCTAAAGCAAAATTTAGCAAGTCAATGATTGTATGATCCCCTCTCTGGGATTAATATATTCACAGTCAAGCGCTACACTTGTAGGGGTCATACAGCTTCTGGGCAATGGGAGGTAATGACGTTTGATTCAAGGAGAGTATTTTCAATTCCTTGAATCAAGAGCCCTTTACCAACATCAACGTCCTTTACCCACCTTTAAGGGTTAACCCCACCTCCCCCCCCCAAAAAAAAAAAGTCAAACATTTATGCAAATTCTGTATATGACAAGTATGTGTTTAGTAATATAAAATAACCCAATTTACTAAACTCGTGTAAGAATTTGCATGATTATTACATTGTTTCCTTTGGGGGGAGAGGAATTTTCAGGTGACTGGAAAGGAAAATGAGCCTGCAAAAAAAAAAAAAAAAAAAAAAAAAAAAGAATAAAATCGATAAAATAAGTGAACGTATTTTAAGAATTCATCAAAACAGAAGAATCTTCTGTTAATTCTAAGCATTAAAATAATCGTACAACATGATACTAAGAAGTAATATCGTTGCAGAGTAAACCGACAGTACGTAAATAAGACATAATAGAGGAAACATCTTCACAATAAAAATGGCATAATCCCCCCCCCTGTCTTATTTACATACAAGACACTAAGATGCTAACATGTCAACAACTATTGTGTGTGTACTCACCGTGGTGGTGAAGAAGCAACAACACTGGTTATACAGTTGAGAAATGTATGCCATGACCGTCAGACACTTCTGCACCTGGTTTGTACACTAGATGATGTGAGGACGCCTCGCTCTGTCCTAAGCGCCGTTCACAAATACGTTATTCTTTTCCCTGGACGCTTGTCCTCGCCATATTGTGGTAACTAACATCAGCTGATTTAGTACACGATGGGGAAAGTATGTACGCCTTTGGAAGAAATCCGGTTGCCGACTCAGGTTTGGTCTGAGATGTCTCGTTCTGGGAGGGTTATGCAAGTCTCCACCTTGCTGCCCGAAATGCCCCGGCATGATGGTAATAATATAATAATATCTTCATTTACTACAAGTACATGTACATGGTATACAGGCCTAGCTGACAACAATGACATACTACTATATAGAAAGCCCCTTGTTATGCTCCGCATGTCGGGCAAATTAGGTCAGTGTCCCAAGATGCAACCCGCACCAGTCGACTAACACCCAGGTACCCATTTTACTGATGGGGAACATAGACAACAGGTGGAAAGAAACACGCCCAATGTTTCTACTCTGGCTGGGAATCGAACCCAGGCCCTCGCCGTGTGAAGCGAGAGCGTTAACCACCAGAGCTTTCTTTGTATTTAGCAAATCAGTATTGTAATTACACATTGTAAACTATGCAAAGAAATAAAATCCTTAATCCTTAACCTTTCTGTCCAGAATTAGGCAATATTTCCTCGCCGGACGCCAGGAAGTACGGCTTAATGGTGTAAGCTCAGGTGGACCTGAACCGGATGATGTGGAGTATAGTGTCTTCAATTTTTAACAGGGTAACCCGAAAAGCCAGGGAAAGGGAGAGGTCATGTGACCTGAACTTCCAGTTTGCAGGTTATCATTTGACTAAGACACGAGTCATTAAACGTTTGGCTTTTGTAATGATGAATAAAATAGCTCCACCGCCATCTGAATCAAAAGACTGACATTATTACATGCAAAGGGAAGCGCTAAGCCAATATAAAATATGTGTCATGTAATGCTTGGGGAATAGGAGATGGGAGGCAATCAGATATGAGCCAAGATATTATTATTATAATCAAGGGGGAAGCGCTAAACCCGTAGGATTGTACAGTGCCTGTGGGGGGAGGATGTGGAAGGTATTCAGGCTTAATTCGGGGAACTGGAGCACAGATTCAATTACCTAGATCAAGAGCCCCTCACCAACATCAAGGAACCTTCCTCGAGGGGCAAGAAAAGAGAACGAAACGGATAAAAGCAGTTTTTTGTAGGCTAGAACATTCTAGACAACTGTACTCTGACAGCTGCTCTAAGCTACATTATTCACCAGCTAAGAGCTATATCAGCTTTGGGAAACTGATGACAAGTAACATTTGCACCTGAGAAAATGTTACTGCAAGCAACATTTGCACCTGAGAAAATGTTACTGCAAGAAACATTTGCACCTGAGAAAACACAAATGATGATGGTCTCTAGGCACCATGATGTTAATGCCTGAGCAGTAGTATGAATGGAGAGTGTTGGTACCTGGAGAAGACGTTGATATCCCTGGGGTGAAATATGGCTCAAAACTAACCATGAAGAACCACGTTGTAAATCTTGCAAACAAGGCGGCCAGGAAGCTTACAGCACTTCAACGTATTTCGCATCTGCTTGACGGTAGGGGTTGCAAGATTCTGTATGAGGCACAAGTATGCTCACACCATGAGTATGCTCCACTTTCTTGGTTTGCCTGCCCCCCCCCCTCCCTCTCAAATGCGACTGCTTAACAGAGTAGAGAACAGAGCAGGAGGTCTCATCCCTCGCCTGGACCCCATCTTGGAAAGATCTGTAATTTCAGCAAAGCTTTCAACACAGGAAGGATGTGAGTGGCCTTACTGTTATGTACAAGACCAACATAACTAAAGTATCACACTTGGCTCCACTTCGAGGACAGCGAGAAGCAAGCTTCTATACCACAAGGCGGGAAGAAAACAGCAACTTCACTCTGGCTGTACCCTTCTCCAGAATATCACTTCATTTAAGATCATTTATCCCCAGAATGACTAGAGTCTGGAACACATTCGTACAGCATTATGATGTCAACGAGATAGTCAGTTGTCCAAATGAAAATGCTGGCCCACAGATGGCTCCAACTTCATCCTGTTCCCTACTTTATTCCATAACAATAAAAATAGTTTCAAATGAGCTGATGTAGGTAATAGCTCTTAGCTTGTCAATAAAGTTAGGAATCCTTAACCTAACCATATCAAACCCTGTGAAAAAAAAGTCACATAAAGGGCAAATGCGGAACCAACTTATATTGTTATATACTGTACATGGGGAAGAGATAAAACTCGATCACACAGGGTGTAGAAGGCAATTAAATTTGATCAAATTGCCTTCGCGAGACGAAAATTAAACCTTATTTTAATTTAAGATCTACACTCAATTTAATTAACTTACATGACAAAATTTACCAAAGATTCTCCATTATATTTATTGTAAAGCGCTAAGCACTAACGGTAGTATAACACCTGGGAGGCAATCAGGACTGATCCGAGGGAGTGGAGGGTAGCTCCAGCTACTCTGATCATCACCCCCACCTTAAAGGGTTTGTATACAGTGAAAAAAAAAATGTATCTCCCTCGATTTAAACATACACGTTTACTATACTTGTTCATAAACACATCATTAGCTTGAAGCTTTCAAATGCTGAAGTGGTGTTAATTCCTCTGATCATGTGAAACTTTAAAGGTAAAACTATATACCTTTACATTAGTCATTTTGTCTGAAAGCAAAAAAATATGCCCTAGTGAGAATTCATCGAAGATGTGGAAATTTCAGCAAACAATAGAGACAATATCAATATAAAGTGCAAAATATTGTTTATTCAAGATAAATCATACAGGAGAGCAGGCGCAGTAAAACCCGCGCAAAGTATTACCCAGCACAGCTGAGAAAAGTAGATTATTACAAAAGAAAAAAAAAGATTGTGGTGCCAAATGACCTTAGGAAATTCATATAAAACGAGAGAGAAATGATAATCTTAAACAAGACAATATTTTGATGGAGCCCAAGACCTCCAGTGATTCTTGATCAGACTTATAGCTGTTGGTCGCGTGGCGACCAGTTTTGCCATTGATAAAGAGCAAGTTTATCCTCCCATAAACTACATTTTCTCCAGTTTCTTTTCAAGTAGCTTCAGCTGCTCCCTTATCACATTAGGAAGGTCATCGCCAACTTGTTCACTGAAGTACTTGGAAATATCGCGGACTTCTTGTTCCCAGAACTCCTTGGGAAGACTAAACAACTCGTCCATATCAACGTCCTCATCCAGGCCAGACAAATTGATAGAAGAATACTTTGGCAAGAGTCCTATAGCGCTCTCTTCGGCCACATCTTCGCCGTCAACTCTCCTTAGGATCCAGTCCAAGACGCGCACGTTCTCCCCAAAACCTGGCCAAAGGAAGCGTCCTTTCTCGCTCTTACGGAACCAGTTCACATGGAAGATCTTGGGAAGAGGCTTCTCTGTGCGGGTCTCCATGCTCAACCAATGCTGCAAGTACTGACCAAAGTTGTAGCCGAAGAATGGTCTCATGGCGAAGGGATCGTGCATGATCACCTTACCCTTGTGTTCCGCTGCTGCTGTTGCCTCAGACCTCATGGCAGCTCCCACCATCACACCGTGCTTCCAGTCGTACGCCTCGTACACCAGAGGAACTCCTTGGGGTCGTCGTCCGCCGAAGAGAATTGCAGAAATGGGTACACCCTTAGGATCTTCCCACGCAGGGTCAATGATGGGACACTGGCCGGCGGGCGTGCAGAATCTGGAGTTAGGATGAGCTGCTGGTTTACCAGATTCTTTACTCCAATTAGTGTCTCCCAGCCATGATGTGATAGTCACATCATTGGCGATCTCTTTCTCCATTCCTTCCCAGAACACTCCTCCATCACTAGTCCTGGCAACGTTGGTAAAGATTGTGTTGGCGAGGACAGTCTTCATGGCCACAGGATTGGTTTGCATGGAGGTGCCTGGAGCTACGCCGAAAAATCCGTTCTCGGGGTTGATCGCACGCAGCACCCCATCCTCGTCAAATTTCATCCAAGCGATGTCGTCTCCCACACACTCCACTTTGTAACCAGGCAGCGAGGGTGTCATCATAGCCAAGTTGGTCTTGCCACATGCAGAAGGGAAAGCTGCAGCAATGTACTTCTTGACACCCTGAGGGTTGGTGATGCCCAGGATAAGCATGTGTTCCGCCAACCAGCCCTCACGTCTGGCAATGGTGGAACCAATGCGCAGAGCAAAACACTTCTTTCCCAACAGTGAGTTGCCTCCATAACCTGACCCGAATGAAATAATCTCGTTAGTATCAGGCACGTGGGTGACGATGGTTCGTGCCGGGTCACAAGGCCAGTTGTTGACTAGAGGTTTCTTGAGGGGCAGCGGGCAGCCAACAGAATGGAGGCATTTTACAAAGTCTTCTTCACCTAGAGTTTCCAACACCTTACCACCCATCCGTGTCATGGTGCGCATAGAGGCCACAACATAAGGAGAGTCAGTCAGTTCCACTCCAATCTTGGAGAGTGGAGAACCGACAGGGCCCATAGAGTACGGCACCACGTACATGGTCCTGCCGGCCATGCAGCCAGGGAAACGCTCCTGGACTGCAGCTCTCAGATCCTCAGGAGACATCCAGTTGCCCAGGAGGCCCTTCACGCCCTCCTTCGGAGTG
The DNA here is from genome assembly GCF_038502225.1 of Cherax quadricarinatus. Taxonomy (NCBI): domain Eukaryota; kingdom Metazoa; phylum Arthropoda; class Malacostraca; order Decapoda; family Parastacidae; genus Cherax; species Cherax quadricarinatus. The sequence continues at coordinate 14,736,211 of NC_091370.1, forward strand.
GGGATGGTCTCGCTTCGATCTTTAGTGACTATAAATGTCTTGCTCTCCACACGAGCTACATCTCCGGGGTCAGTGCGGGCCAACCAGCAGTTCTTATACTTGGGGAGATGTTCTATCATGCCAGCCTGCTGCATCACGTTTAACAGATGTCTCATCTCGCGTTCGCTGCCATCGCATATATGCAAATTTGCCGGCCTACACAGACGAGCACTCTCCTCCACGAAATTTCGCACCTGTTGACAATTATACATTCTAATTACTTTAGGTTAAATATATTATAACAGTTATTTCAACAATTTAAATTAAACAAGAGCACAGTAAACAAGTGATATCACAATATACAGAACCACTGTGAAAGTGAAATTCCAAGCGCTTTCGTGATTTCTTACATTATCAAGGAACTGTAGTCCTTGATAATATGATAAATTACTTAAGTGCTTCGAATTTCACTACTTTTTCAGTGGTTGTTCTGCATGCATATATATATGCATACATACATATACATGTACACACATTATATATATATATATATATATATATATATATATATATATATATATATATATATATAATGAATAGGAAAAAATATGTACCAACCTTGGGTTTTAGGTTAACAAGTTTGCCGTAGATGACTGACAAACTTCTACTCTGGAAGTCTATGTTCTTTTTGGCCGCCTCAGAGGCGACTCTCGAGGCCTCACTCAGCATGCTGGTCAACCTGAAGAAAAAAAGAGAAATTTGCCATTATTTTGCACTGTCCGACAAGTTAAATTTGAACGTAACATTTAGCAAGTCCGCGATGTGGACTTGGAAGTACGGTATTCTATGAGGAAACTTAAAAAAAAAAATATCCACCTTGCCCAGACAGGATATTATTCACGTTGGTGACTTAATTATATTCATTTTCTAGTCATAACATTACATCCATAGAGAGAGCTCAACCCGTAGGAGTCGCAGACTCTTGGGAAACAGGAGGCTTTCAGAGTAGATTTAAGGGGAGGGTAGCTCCAATTCCTTGGACGGTGAGCCCTTCATTAGTCAAGGAATCTTCGTTAAGGGGTCGATAAGCGATAAAATTGATTCAAGGTGATTTTTATATATTCGTGATATACCTATAGATATATATCTGGGGTCATGACATACCTATAGACGTATATCTGGGGTCAGGAAATGGTGAAAGCCTGTAAATAGGCTAGATAGGGGTTAAGAACCCAGAAATTGCTCCATTCCGTACTGAACGTTCCTGCTTCCCTTTACCGTTCTTACTAGTTTTGATATGGATGTTTTCGTGATTTTTTTTTTTTTTTTGGTATTCGATTCGAAATAAAGATGGACTTGATGGGAATAAACATTTGGCTAACAATTTAAAGCTCCTTGTGCTATGTACAGAGTAACTACATACCCATAAAGCTTCGAAGAAGTGGAAATTACATTGCTACCTGTAATCGGTTTTGGGAGTCACCGCCCAGTGGCCCAGTCTCAGATCATCTCTCGGTTATTGACTGACCCAGCTATTGGTGCCAGCCGCACGCAAACCAATGTATGCATCAAGGCCCGGCTGCATTGTAATTTTTAGTACAATGCACCACTGCTAGCTAAGTACACTTTTAGTGTTGGATATACTTAAGCAAATTTGCTATTAGTGGGGGAAGTGATACACGATCGTTGGATGTAAAATAAATTTGGCAAATTAATAAGACAGTAGCAACAAAAAACTTTATAAAGCTTAAATCTACTGTCTCAAAGAATTGTTTCAAGTTTGTCATTCAATGACGCCTTGAAGAAACATAGTAACAAATATCCGTCATAGCTGGTCCATTGATTTAGTTTTAAAATATAGTTCGCGCTATTAAGACTGCCGGGAAGTCCGCCGTAGAGGAAATGTAAGACTCCTTTCTACTGTTAAAATGGATAGTGAAAAGTTAGAAAAAATGGATATACAAAAAATTAAGCAGTGTTCCACATCACGGTGTGACCTATTAGTAAATAAATGATTTACAGTTATTAAGCTACTTAAATGAGAGTAAAAAACTAATAAATGGAGACTTCCATTTATCAATAATAATAAAGACAAAACTCGCATTTCACATGTTCCTGCAATAAAAAAAAAATAATTTTAAAACTACTCTGTATAAGAGGACCCACCTGGCTTCCTGCGCAATATTGTTGTTAGTGTTGTTACTGAGAACCATGTTGGCGAAGCTTCTGGACGATGATAATAACGATTGGTGGCGAGGCCCAGATGTTCAACTATGACCATAGCTAGTCAACCCAAGATGGTAAGTGGATGGAGAGTAACGTGGTCGCCCGCGTCGGCTGCTTAAATAGTCTTGCTGCCAACTGACGTCATTATGATGTTGGACTGCGGACTTTGAGCTTAAGATAAGATTTCTTTATCCTATCATGATTGACTACTATCTTTTCCATTAGTCTGATGTAATAAACGCTGCGATATTCTTTAATTATATTTTTTATCACTTTAAAGATTCGTTATAACAGCAAAAAGATGTACATATATATTTAAGCAATCGAAGCTGATAGGAGCATCTCACACATCAGTTGCTGAAGCGTGATTGGCTGGGGAGAGGGCCGAGCCCCCGGAATGGCGGAAGCTGATTGGTTGAGAGGGACACACCTCCACTCTAACATGGCTGATGCAACACACTTGTCAACTACATAATACATCCTTCCAAGATGATCAAAGAATAACTCCTTCTTACCGTGTACTATGGTCATTAAACCTTAGCCTTATACAACAGAGAACGTTGCTACAGCAAAGTTTTCATTCTGGGAGGGAGTATACAGCATACATGTGAAATTTCTTGGCCTACCCTTCTCCGTAGCTGCGCCACTGCACAGAGATATGTACGTTTTCAGTATATATACACTTTGAAAGTTTAATCCCTATTTTAAGAACTAAAGTATTTTTTTTGACTAGTATGACTAGGCTACAGGTCACTGACCACGATGTACAATATGTAAGGATTTTCTGTCCGAATATATATTAACGTCTGCACCTGTTTCTTTTATTTAAAACATCAACATACATAAGACAGGTGCAACAATAAAATACCATCGAGGGAGATTCCTTGATACTGGAACTATTTGCCCTCTGCTTCCTTAGACTGAACCTGATTGCCTCCCATTTCCCAGGCGCTACTACGGGTCATGTACTGTACTTTGATATAAACTGTGGCATCAGCCACATTTACTTACAACACAGTTAACTGAAGCTGATACGTAATGAAGTTAAATGCATTACACACACAAAATAATACACACAAAAATACATACATTATAGCACTGCTGGCACTTTAAACAATGAGTTTTCATAATTACCGAAACGTCGCTACATATAATGAATAAAATTAATGATGAATAACATTAAGGAATCTGACAACATGTGCGAATCATATTTATAAGACTTGACAATATGTATCAATACGATCCTGTACTATAAATATTACATAACACAAAATTTTTCCATCTTATTAACTGCAATGACCCTTTGTAAGATAGTCAGGCAGTGAAGACGGAGTTCCTGCAAGTGGTTAAAAATGCTACATTACACCCTTTTGAGAATTCTTGATCCTTGCCTCTACCTTGTCATTTCCATAAAAAAAAATCACATACCAAAGAAAAATATTATTCAAAGTTCTCCACCCTACTGAATCATGTGTCCCTACCAATCCAGGATGAACAAAGCACCCCTCCCTCCCGTCACCTATATCCTGGTCTGTGAGTTTTAGGACTCATGCCATGGGTTCAATCCCCACCCATTCCCTGATTTGCCTGATATTAACTTACCGGGATAACATACTGGCCCGGTGCGATCGCCTAACTCACTACGCATTCCGGTTCCCTTAACACCTTATCAAAGAGTTTATAGTCCACACGAGTGAAATATAGCTGATCTTCACTTGTTCCTTGCCCTTCGGTACAAGGACCGTCATCACTGTCGACTGTACCTGGCTCAGCCGACTATCCTCATTCACGATGTTCATCAGGAACACCATCCTCACCATAACCCCAATGCTGCACTCATCTGAGACCCCAATCAATTCCCGGTGGTTCCCTACTTGCCACCAACATCGCCCCAAAAAATTATTATAATCATGTGGAGCGCTAAACCCATAGGATTATACAGCGCATGTGGGGGAGGGAGTGGAAAGTATTCCGGCTCAATTCAGGGAACTGAAGCACAGATCCAATTCCCTAAATCAAGAGCCCCTCACCAGCGCAAGGAACTTCCCTTGAGGGGCGCACCCCCCCCCAAAAAAAAAAAAAAAAAAAAAAAAAACTTTTCTCACTGTGTAATATACAGTGGTTAAATTTCGTCACGTTAAGCGACGCCAAGTCATTCATGTATAAATCCTGTTAAGAGGACATATGGGATTTTAGAACTCGAAGTAATTTAGTGCATTTTTTAAGTCCGGTTTATTACTATAGCGTGAAACCCTTCAAGGGAGAGGGGATGAAGTGATCTTGGTGAAGGGCTCTTGACCATAGGCGCGGGAGCTACCCTTTACATCCTCGGATCAAACCTGATTACCTCATTAATTAGGCATTGTAATATCCTTTTTGGGCTTAGGGTTTTCTGTGAGTATAATAATAATAATAATAATAATAATAATAATAATAATAATAATAATAATAAATACGAATTCATTTTTTTTTGTAAATATGATAATTCTGTCTACTACATTTGCTGTTACAGGTGGTTGGTGCTGCTAGCACTGATGTTACTGAACCTGGTGCTGTTCGTGCTACTGAATCTGTGCTATTCGTGCTACTGAATCTGGTGCTGTTCGTGCTACTGAATCTGGTGCTGTTCGTGCTACTGAATCTGGTGCTGTTCGTGCTACTGAATCTGGTGCTGCTCGTGCTACTGAATATGGTGCTGTTCGTGCTACTGAATCTGGTGCTGTTCGTGCTACTGAATCTGTGCTGTTCGTGCTACTGAATCTGTGCTGTTCGTGCTACTGAATCTGTGCTGTTCGTGCTACTGAATCTGTGCTGTTCGTGCTACTGAACCTAGTGCTGTTCGTGCTACTGAATCTGGTGCTGTTCGTGCTACTGAATCTGGTGCTGTTCGTGCTACTGAATCTGTGCTGTTCGTGCTACTGAATCTGGTGTTGTTCGTGCTACTGAATCTGGTGCTGTTCGTGCTACTGAATCTGGTGCTGCTCGAGCTACTGAATCTGGTGCTGTTCGTGTTACTGAATCTGGTGCTGTTCGTGCTACTGAATCTGGTGCTGTTCGTGCTACTGAATCTGTGCTGTTCGTGCTACTGAATCTGGTGCTATTCGTACTACTGAATCTGGTGCTGTTCGTGCTACTGAATCTGTGCTGTTCGTGCTACTGAATCTGTGCTGTTCGTGTTATTGAATCTGGTGCTGTTCGTGCTACTGAATTTGCTGTTCGTGCTACTGAATCTGGTGCTGTTCGTGCTACTGAATCTGGAGCTGTTCGTGCTACTGAATCTGTGCTGTTCGTGCTACTGAATCTGGTGCTGTTCGTGCTACTGAATCTGTGCTGTTCGTGCTACTGAATCTGTGCTGTTCGTGCTACTGAATCTGGTGCTGTTCGTGCTACTGAATCTGGTGCTGTTCGTGCTACTGAATCTGTGTTGTTCGTGCTACTGAATCTGTGCTGTTCGTGCTACTGAATCTGGTGCTGTTCGTGCTACTGAATCTGTGCTGTTCGTGCTACTGAATCTGTGCTATTCGTGCTACTGAATCTGGTGCTGTTCGTGCTACTGAATCTGGTGCTGTTCGTGCTACTGAATCTGTGCTGTTCGTGCTACTGAATCTGTGCTGTTCGTGCTACTGAATCTGGTGCTGTTCGTGCTACTGAATCTGGTGCTGTTCGTGCTACTGAATCTGGTGCTGCTCTTGCTACTGAATCTGGTGCTGTTCGTGCTACTGAATTTGGTGCTGTTGATAGGTTTATTTATAAGTAAGTTTATTCACGTATACACAAATACAGTTACATAGAATTATCATACATAGCAGCATATGTGTAGAGAACCTAGGATAACCCAAAAAAGTCAGAGAGTGACTTATTTCCATTGGGGTCCTTTGATTATTTTCATTGGGGTCCTTTATATATTTACCGCTGCTGATTCTGATAATACGAGTGGCTGTCTCCTGGGTGTGAGAGGAAGAGCGGTGTCAAAATTTAATTAGCCCCGAGGATAGTCCGCCTGGTCCACAAAAACCTGGCCATGACGCAATGTACACGGACCCACTCCGTGGTTGCCTCTGTCTCACAGGGTCCCGGCTCCCGAAGACCCTCGGCTGCTCATTGTTCGGCCCCACCTCACGAGGTCCTGATTCTTGTAACATCCACCTTCGGTAACTGGAGATTCTCTTATCACTACCTTGCTATCTACCTCTAAATTCCCACACCAGGCCCGTGGCATGGTGGCAAAAGCTCTCGCTTCATACGGTGAGCGTCCGGGTTCGATTCCCGGCGTGTTTCCTTACACCGGTTGTCCATGTTCACTCATCAGTGAAGTGGGTACCTGGGTGTTAGTTGACTGGTGTGGGTCGCACCCTGGGATAAAATTTACCTAATTTGCCTGAAATGCTCTGCATAACAAGCGGCTTTCTATGTAGTAGTAAGTCATTGATGTCAGTTAGGCCTGTATACCTTGTACATGTACTTTTAGAAATAAAGATATTACTGCTAAGGAACCCCAATGAAATGTCACTGTGTGACTTTTTTGGTCTAAGGTAATTTACACATGTATGATAATTTGTGTAACTGTATTTATGTATACCTGTACCTAAATAAACTTAATCCTCACCCTCCTCCCACAGACGCCTTTACCTGCCCTAACTACAATAAAGTCTCTTCATGTTCAGTGTCCACTGGCCGGTTGTACCTTCCGCGTCGCACTGCGCCTGCGCGGGTGGTGGAAAGTTCCTCTCTCCATGAAGCAATTTGGCTTGACCCTGAAGAAATAATGTTTGATTCAGAGCGTTTAGTGTGTTAGGACGGGTGTGTCAGGTGTTAGAAATGTTAGGATGAATGTACTGTGTTGGGTATTGTGTTAGCATGTATGTTGCATGTTTTCAATATGTTAGGACAGACGTGTTGCTTCAGTGTTTACTGAATTAGGACGAGTATGATGGATGTTTAGCATGCTGAGACGATTTTTTTTTTTTTTATTCGCCGGTATTCTCCCGGCCCGGGTCTTTTCCAAGTAGTGGTGACCCGGCCTTGGCATTTATTGTTGCTAAATTATGCATCAGACAATTTTAACATATTTTTTAATACTGTATGTGAATGGAAAAATTTTTTTTTACATAACTGATCCTAGTTATTCCCAACTATTTCTAAATATCTACCTTGATGAGATATTTTCATTATTATTATTATTATTATTATTGGGAAGCGCTAAACTCAAGGACCCCAATCGAAATAAGTCACAATGACTTTTTTGGGGGTTATCCAAGGTAATCTACACACATGCAGCTATGTATGATAATTTATGTAACTGTATGTGTACCTGTACCTAAATGAATTTACCTGTAGTGCTTGAGAAATAGAATTAACTCTCAGTACATTGTCAAATGATGTGATCTTCATAACACACATGACGTGACCTGACCTCCTCACCTCCCACTGCCTTGACTTCAGATTGCGTCGCCAACACGTCCATAACTTCATCAAAGCCATCCAGTTTTTTTATGTTCGTTTTATTGTCTCGTTTTGATTTATTTTACTTGATTATTGTGAGTTTTATTGTGAAAAGACACATACAGGCGAAGAGGCGGGGCCAGGAGCTGTGAATCGACCCCTGCAACCACAAATAGGTGAGTACACACACACACACACACACAAACCAGGAGCTTGGATTCGACCCCTGCAACCTCAACTAGGTAAGTACACACACACACTATTGACAAGTGCCTTTGATAACTAGTAACCAGAGACATTAAATTTCTTAGTATTTAACCTTCCTGTGTTTTTTAATATCCATTGTGCAATAAGCATTCCCTTATGTATTGAACATAGTCATTATAATTTAAGAAAAAAAATTATAATGACTATAATTATAATGACTATAGGAAAATTATCGGTATCAACCGAAAATTGTTTCGGTATTGGCAATTTTACCGATACTGATTAATAATAATAATAATAATAATAATAATATTGTTATTATTATAATCATGGGGAGCACTCTGTACAGCACCTGGGGAAATGGAAGGCATTCCGATTCGATCCAAGGAAGAGAAGCTCCAACGCCTTGGATCATGAGCCCCTCACCAGCATTAAGGGGCCTCCTTGAATACTCCCTTGAGGACATTACTACAACGAGAAACACTAAAGTTCGCGTGGGACAGCACACGAGCAGCAAAAAGGCAGCTTTAACAGCAAACAGCTTCACCAAAGTAATCCTTGGATAATACTCCCCAGAATAATAATTCCCGGGAATAATTCTGTATTGTGGTTATTAATCTCCCACCTGTGGTGACGTCAGTGGCCAGATCCTGTAACCTGTATCAGGGAAATGGGGAAAGGAGAGAGTAATGGAGGGCGGAGCAGAGGAGAAAATGAAGACAGTGGAAACTGAGCAAGAAGAGGGCCAGGAGGAAGTGGAGGTAGAGGAAGTGGAGGTAGAGGAAGTGGAGGTAGAGGAAGCAGAGGTAGAGGAAGTGGAGGTAGAGGAAGCAGAGGTAGAGGAAGTGGAGGTAGAGGAAGTGAAGGAAGATGTGGAAGTAAAAGAAATGGAAGAGGAGGAAGCAGAAAACGAAGAGAGAGTACATTAGGAAGCCTCGTACACTGTAACCAACTCTTTGCTATTGATTTTTTTTAACGTTGTTGCCTCGTACCAAACCTGGAGCTGCTGACGTGCAAGCCTCTCTTTCTCTCTCTCCATCACTAATAACTCCCTCCCTCCTTCACACTCTTTCCATCACATTCCTTAGTCTTATATCTCTTCTTTTGCTAGACCTCCCTCCTTCCCTCTAGGTTTTTTTTTCCTTTTCCCTCCCACTTTCCGTTCCTAACATTCTGTTCTACTTCATCCCTCTCTCTCATTCTCCTTCCCACTTTCTCCGAATTATTTCCTGCTCTCCACTCTCCCTGACTATCTTTCCTACGCTCTCTCTTTTCCTCTCACACCCTCTCTCTCTCCCTACACTAGTGCGGGCGTATTGGGTTCCAGGATCTCAGGAATATTCCGCCCCTGAAATAACTGGGAATTTCCACAGGACCTGCTATTGCTGGCAATACACATCTGGGTCCGAGTGCGTTCGTGTGCAGTTACCAGTTGTCAAAGGCACTTGTCGATAGACACCAGGCCTCCCTCTCCCTTTGTGTGTGTGTGCTGTGGTGTGTGTGTGTGCTGTGGTGTGTGTGTATGTGTGCTGTGGTGTGTGTGTATTCATCTAATTGTGGTTGCAGGGTCGATTCACAGCTCCCGGCCCCGCCTCTTCACAGGCCGCTACTAGGTCCACTCTCTCCCTGCTCCCTGAGCCTTGTCGTGCCTCTTCTTAAAGCTATGTATAGATCCCGCCTCCACTACACCACTCTCCAGACTGTTCCACTTCCTGACTGAAGAAATACATGTACTTCCTAACATCCCTGTGACTCATCCGAGTCTTCAACTTCCAGTTGTGACCCCATGTTGTTGTGTCCCATCTCTGGAACATCCTGTCTCTGTCCACCGTGTCGATTCATCTCAGTATTTTATATGTTATTATGTCCCCCTCTCCTATCCTCGTGTCGTCAGGTCGATTTCTCTTTACCTCTCCTCGTAGGACATGCCCCTTAGCTCCGGGACTAGTCCCGTTGCAAACATTTGCACATTCTCTAATTTCTTGACGTGCTTAACTAGGTATGGGTTCCAAACTGGTGCTGCATACTCCAGTATGGGGCTGATGTACACTGTGTACAGAGTCCTGAATGATTCCTTACTGAGGTGCCGAAAGCTATTCTTAGGTTTGCTAATCGCCCAAACGCTGCAGCAGTTACTTGGTTGATATGCGCCTCCACGAATTGGTTGAGGACTGACAAATTCATGTAGTGTAATGTGTGTCTTCGTCATGCTGTGATACAGTCACACATACTCTTAGAATCATTATGTAGGTGATCTTGCCTACACCACTTCCTCGTCTACAGTAGATCGTTCCACTTACAAACCGCATTCAACCTGAAGAACTTCCTGCCTCTATGATTCATGTGTGTGTGTGTGTGTGTGTGTGTGTGTGTGTGTGTGTGTGTGTGTGTGTGTGTGTGTGTGTGTGTGTGTGTGTGTGTGTGTGTGTGTGTGTGTGTGCTAGTAGTGTCCCTTCTGTTTTTTTTCATCATATAATTTAAGTTACCAATAAGTGTAACATTTACTGCCTCCTCATTTCATTTATTCCATCTGTTTACTACTCTACACTACACACACTCATCACAATACGAGGAAATATCTAGCAATATTATACAGCTCACAGTGTCATTTGTCTGGCTACACTGCAGATTATTATATCAGGAACTTGGCGACACTGATTGCTGTTATCCCGGTGATCTGTTTACTGTGAGTAACATCCTGGTGACTGGCTGGATCTGGCTACAGTGACGAAGCTAACCTAAACACAAGACAAATCCTGTGTGGAGTCGCTATGGGTTGAATGGGTGGGAAGTTATTCCAACCCTACATTATTATTATTATATTATTATTATTATTATTATTATTATTATTATTATTATTATTATTATTATTATTATTATGGGGGATTACACAGCGCCTGTGGGGTGAGGGAAGGCATTCAGGCTCAGTTCAGGGAACTGGAACACAGATCCAATTCCCTAGATCAAGGACCCCTCACCAACATCAAGGAACTTCCCTTTAGGGTCCAACCCTACAGATTGAAGGGCCGAGCTTTGGCAGAGGGTGAACCGACAGACGAAGTGTAAATTGACAAGTGGAGGATTAACTAATTCATTATGATCTGAATTCCCATTTCTTATAGATGTTTAACAGATCACTGTAATAACCTCGTCTAAAGCATTATATTATTCCCCTCCCAGTAACTTGCATTAATGATGCTTTAGCACCAATTACGTATTTCCAATACTTTCACAAATTGTATACTCCTCATATATATGTAAATAATTTACAACATATAATTTCCTTGGTATATAAAGTGCTAACATGGGTTTGGTGGGTTGGGTGGGCATGAAACAACAACAACAACAACAATAATAAGAAGAGGAAGAAGAAGAGAAGAAAAATAAGAAAAAGAATGCCTAGATTATTATGTTCACGGGAAAGCGCTAAACTCGTCATAAAGCGAATCGAGTAATAAGATTTTATATAGGGAAGCTAAGGGCAACTCCAATTCCTTGGATCAGCTGCCCTTCACCAACATCAAGACACGATCCTTCCTCCCATCCTTGAAAGGTTTTGAAATTAAAAGTAATTACCGAATTTTAGATAATCAGGCAATAAAATAACTGGATGCACCACTATTAATTACACTCAACTCTTCCTTCAAGTTCCACAAGAGTTCTTTCAAATATCTTCCGCGTGCTGCTAGGATGATGCTCAATAATTTATTATTATTATTATTATTATTATTATTATAGCTTGTATCATTATTGTTATTATTACTGGTATTTATCATTATTATTATGATTATTTTAACCATTATTATTATAACGTGCTATTGTTGCTGTTATTTGTTATTTATTATAATTGGTTTATTATTTTTATTACTATTATTATTATTATTATTATTATATTCATGGGAATTATTATTATTATTATTATTATAATCAAGGGGAAGCTCTAAACCCGGAGGATTATACAGCGCCTGGGGGGGATGTGGAAGGCATTCAGGCTTAATTTGGGGAACTGGAGCACAGATCCAATTCCCTAAATCAAGAGCCCCTCATCAATATCAAGGAACCTTCCTTGAGGGGATATTCATGGGAAGCACTGAATTCGTAGGGGTTACACACCGCCTGGCGAATGGGAGACAATAAGGGTCACTCCTAGGAAGGGGAGAATAGATCCAATTCTTCGGATCAGTTCTGCATAACATGTCTCTATACCTAACCATCTCTCAGCTTGTAAAATTCAGTAGAACTTGTCTTCGCATAATAGTCTCGCGGGAAGAATAGTATAATTATATCCGACATACAGAGCTAAAAAACAAATTGTCATTCGCTGGCGGGGATGTGTCTAGGCTAGCAGACAGATGACTAAGCACTTTATCGGGACAAGCCTTGGTTCTCCATACTGGTACCTATGAGAGTAGCATATCTTTTATGTGTTATATAAAAAAGACCCTATTAGGAGGTCAAGCGTGGACGATGTGATGGAGCGAATAGGTTTTGTGAGAGCAAGTGTCGCTTGTGGTAGAGTAATACCCAGGGTTTAAGTAGCTGGGTTTGGAAGCGAGGGAAAAATAGATCATTGCCTACTGGCTCATACTAGACTGGGCTAACTCACTCCTGACCATCTCCAGTCTCCAACCCACATTTAAATCTGGTAAATATCAATTATATTTGTCTACTTGAGCGCCTTAATGATGAGGCGTTATATATATATATATATATATATATATATATATATATATATATATATATATATATATATATATATATATATATATATATATATATATATATATATATATATATATATATTTTATATATATATATATATATATATATATATATATATATATACACACACACACACACACACACACACACACACACACCTTACGTGTATGTACCATAGTTCTTTTTTAAGTTTAATGCCTCTCAGTTACTCGAGGATTTAAGACTACGTACACGATCAATCAAGAGTTTTTTAATCCATTTAACTCTCAAATTGTATGTACTCTTTAGAGTTACACACCTCTTGGCATATACATTACTGAAAATTATGAACAGAACAGAAGGGACTCACAGGTAAGGACCCACTAAGGGTGAGGGAGAAGTGGGGATAGGCGAAGAACAGGTGAGGGAGAGGAAAAGAATAAAGAAAACAGGAAAAAGAGTCGGGGCTAAACCCGACAGCAAAGCAAGAAATCAGCACAGCCCAACAGCCCGGCTCAGAATCCTCTCTCTCTGTGAACAGCACAGAAGGAAAATTATGCAAAAAAAAAAAAAAAAAAAAAAAAAAAAAAAAACCTACCCCATAGTGTATAACCCTTACTCCAAGGTGAGCCACACACTTTCAAACAAAGCAAGAAGCCAAATGTAACTGTAAATTTTCTGCTGGTAGTTTTTTTCACCGTATCTCGTCCTGACAGCATAATTAAAGTAGTGGTAGCCACTGTTGCATCACCACCCACTCTTCTGCACCACCACCCACTCTTCTGCACTACCACCCACTATTACCGTACATATTGCAACACATCCACCCACTAGTACCATACATACTGCACATCCATAAAGTGGTACCATTCACCACAGTAGCTACACTCACTAATACTACATGTATACTATAGCCACACTACCCAATAGTACCACACACACCACCACCACCCACTAGTGAAGTGTTTTTAATAATTCTACATAATATTGTTCAAGAAAAGACGTGGCAGTCTATGGCATAAAAGAATGTCTCTCTTGGACGGAGGCAAAGAATTGCGCCATGTCAACAACTGGATTGCCACAAGGGTCAGTTTTAAGCCCCTTATTATTCGTAATCTAAAATAACGTCTTCGACAAGGAAATATAAAGCAACATCAGTTATCTAACATCATAATAGGCCGAAACATATATTTATAGGATACCACGGAATAGCCGATGCTGTGACCAACATATGACTAATAGCTACCCAACGAAAGTCCACGGCAGACACCATCGTTCTCTGTACTGCAAGCCAGCATTAATTTTGTGCTGCGCCTCTGCGTCAGTTATTTTTCCCTAACGAATAAATCAACGTCAGCACATCACATACACAACACAACCCATGGCATCACCCTCCCAACCACACTCATCACATTACAGTACGACGAGCTATACAAAACACATCATCCGAAACATTAACTTCACTACAGGACATCCACCGTCTCCGAGCGGATAGGTGAAGGACAGTTCTGTATATCAGCAAGGGACGGCCTCCTTGCTCAGTCAGATGTGAGCGTCCTTGTATCCCGCTATGGTGTTCCTCCCCACAACAACCAAGGCAACACAGTTTGCTCATAGGTCTTCCCCAATACGACCTTCAAGTTAAAATTAAATCAGGTATATATTCAATGGCGATGCATATATTTATATCACAAACTTTGTTACTTTTTTATGTTTTATTTTGTAAATTTTCACTGATACCGAGTTTACATGATATACATGTTAATTCATTTACATCCAAGGTGACTTAGAAGCCTAACCTGATCCAAATTAAAGAAAGCAAATCCTGCTTAATCCAACTTACCCTTCAAGTGGATGACTTGAAGCCAGTAAAAGGTTCTTGATCCCAAAAATTGGAGCTACTTTACTCTCCCTTGGATAAATCCTGATTACCTGAACATAAGTGGGTATTAAGGTAAATATCACAATTATAAGGAACTGCTTGCCGCTTACCTAGATTTGATGCACAGCTGTTGCTAGGCTCCATAACGATGAAACGATTAATAATTTTACGTGTTTCGGCCCTAGCTTAGGAAATATAGTGCTAAACTATAAAAGAGAATATAAAGAACTCGAAATTCATTATGATACAGCGAGACTATCGACCAGATCGATAGAATCAAAATGTATAATTAATTATAATGTAAGATCACATATAAATATCATTTACTGATGGTATATAATGCCAATACGTTGATGAATAAGACACCTGCAACATTTGGGGATCTTCCTTGCGGCAATAGAGATACCCAAGTGATGCAACTTGCAGATGAGCGGAAGAAACTCCCGAGTAGCGTCATTGAAGCTAAAACGTTGTGCAGTTTTAAAAATAGGTTAGACAAATTTATGAGTGGGTGCGGGAGGGTGTGAGTCAAGTCTAACTCACATCCCTTCCTTCTGAAGTGGATGTGACTTGGATCAGACTGGCTTAGGCCAGTAGGTGACTTGGAACTGCCTAGCATGGGCCAGCAGACCTGCTACAGTACTCCTTTCTTATGTTCTCATTCATCTTCACATAGAAACGTCATGAGATATAATGAACGTGAAACAATATTTAGCAGAAAAATTTAAGTATTTGTTGCCATCTTTTAGATAATTTAAGGGGATCTATACGAAAAGCCTTTTAAGCGTAGAGTTGACCCACGGGCGTAGCCAAGACTTAGGTTCGGTTAAGTAAGCTTCGTCAGGAAACAGGACAATGACTCACGAAATCGTAATGACACGATTACAAACAAACCATACCACGGGTGGGATTTGAACCCGCGGTCAGAGTCTCAAAACTCCAGACCGTCGCGTTAGCCACTGGACCAGCTAGCCACAATAAGATTCGTCCAACTAGGTATATTTCTACACCATAGGAAGGTTAGCACAGGCACCACTGTGACCACAAATGCAAGTCATTACGATTTCGTGAGTCATGTTGACGGCAGTGAGGGGACTTGAGCTAGAGTTCGTCACGGCCACGCTAGCTGGAGATTCATCTGTAAAAACTTGTATTTGTGGTCACAGTGGTGTCTATGCTAACCTTCCTACGGTGTAGAAATATACCTAGTTGGACGAATCTTATTGTGGCTAGCTGGTCCAGTGGCTAACGCGACGGTCTGGAGTTTTGAGAGACTCTGACCGCCGGTTCAAATCCCGCCCGTGGTATGGTTTTTTTAATCAGGACAATGTTTCCTGAAATGGGTATTAATCCTATGATGACCCGTCAGAGCTTTTGTTCATCTGACCGAGGCCTTCCGCTGGCTTACTGGTCCATCTCTTTAAAAATTAATAACTAAAACTGGTCTCAACAATTAGACCTATATTTGATTTCAAATTATACATACAATGGCATAAAAAATAACTATTTCGGTATTAATAAATATTAAGAAACAAGTCAGGTATACCGGGATTATATCTGGAGGTGTTCCGGGGGTCCACGCCCCCGCGGCCCCGTCCATGACCAGACCTCATAGAGGAAACAGTAGGCAAGCTTGGAGTGCCAGGGGTAAATAATAATAGGAGGGCCATTAACTGAACTGTGTATAGAAATAGGTTTGGTAATGGGAGATAATTGTCGATAGTTTTATCAACATTATTTGACTGATGAAATGTGCATGAGGACTAATGATTAAAGACCTACAGTCGTATCAGAGTTCTAAAACTTTAACAGGCTTCCGTAGTACCTCTCCGGGTGGGTAATGTCTACTAACCTACTATAATAATATTAGTGATAATAGTAATGATATTAATAAAAAATAATAAAATAATGTAATAAGTATTTTATTATGGACTGATTTAATTGCTTTACAAAATAAAATTATTGGCAGCAAGATTTAAACTCGACCAGGAAATAAATAACAGTTGACATCCTCAGTCCGTGAATAACGTCACGCTCACAGCTAAGTTTTATGTTCGCTCCTTTAGTATGATTTTTGTGCTCGTGATATATATATATATATATATATATATATATATATATATATATATATATATATATATATATATATATATATATATATATATATATATTTATATATATATATATATATATATATATATATATATATATATATATATATATATATATATATATATATATATATATACATACATACATACACACATACACACACAAGAAAACAAGGGGAAAAAAGCTATTGAAAGCATCATGAAAGCAATAGGAGAAGACGACATGACCCAGCTGGAAAATTTTCAGAGAATAGGGGGGTTTGTAAAAAAAAGAACCCGGCCAGTGAAAGTGACCTTCAAGGCAGAATCGAGACTCGGAACAGGATCCTGCAGGAGAAAGCACGATTAAGGGACATGCCGGCATACAGGAAGGTGTATCTCGACCGCGACAGAACACAAGCAGAAAGGCAGAAACAGAGAGAGATGGTACAAAGGCGAAAGGAGGAAAGAGAGGGGATGGAGAAGACAGACAGGAGATCCCAGACACAGGAAGATCAAATACAGCCTCCCTCACAACTTCCTATAGAAGCCTCCCAACCAGGTCAACCCCAGTGCAACCAAACACTCTAAACCAAAACACCCATGCCACATCCAATGCCCCCACCCACTGCATTACAAACTCCACCCCCACTGCAACCACCCATAGTTCCTTATCAGGTCTTCCACTTCCCCAACCCCAATACACCTCCCAGAACACAATCTTAGAAAAGAAGTTGAAGGTGTGGTATACAAATGCAGATGGAATAACAAATAAGTATGAGGAGTGGCACGAAAGAATCAAGGAGACATCCCCAGACATAATAGCACTCACAGAAACAAAACTCACCAGAATAATAACAGATTCAATCTTTCCATCCAGATATCAAATCCTCAGGAAAGACAGAGGGAGGAGAGGGGGAGGAGGAGTTGCACTGCTCATTAAAAACCAGTGGGGGTTTGAGGAAATGGAAGGAATGGATGGCACGGGCGAAAGGGACTACTTAATAGGAACAATCCAGTCTGAGGGACATAAGGTGATAATTACAGTAATGTACAACCCACCACAGAACTGCAGGAGGCCAAGAGAAGAATACGATGAGAGCAACAGAGCAATGGTCGACACAGTAGCCGAGGTGGCCTGGAGAGCACACATCTGGGGAGCAAAGTTACTAGTTATGGGTGATTTCAATCACAAGGAGATTGACTGGGAAAACCTGGAGCCCCATGGGGGTTCCGAAACATGGAGAGCCAAGATGATGGATGTGGTACTGGAAAACCTCATGCATCAACATGTTAGAGACACTACCAGAGAGAGAGGAGAGGATGAACCAGCAAGACTGGACCTTGTATTCACCTTGAGTAGTTCTGACATCGAGGATATCATGTATGAAAGGCCCCTGGGAGCTAGTGATCATGTGGTTCTGTGCTTCGACTACATAGTTGAGCTCCAAGTGGAGAGAACAGCAGGAATAGGGTGGGAAAACCAAACTACAAAAGGGGGAACTACTCAGGCTTGAGGAACTTCTTTCAAGACATTCAGTGGGAGAGGGAACTGACAGGAAAACCAGTACAATAAATGATGGACTATGTGGCAACAAAATGCAAGGAGGCAGAGGAGAGGTTTGTTCCCAAGGGAAACACAAATAATGGGAAGAACAGATCGAGTCCTTGGTTCACCCAAAGGTGTAGGGAGGCAAAAACTAGGTGTACTAGAGAATGGAAAAGGTACAGAAGACAGAGAACTCAGGAAAATAAAGAGATTAGCCGAAGAGCCAGAAACGAATATGCACAAATAAGAAGGGAGGCTCAGTGGCAATAAGAAAATGACATAGCATCGAAAGTCAAGACTGACCCGAAGCTGTTGTACAGCCACATCAGGAGGAAAACAACAGTCAAGGACCAGGTAATCAGACTGAGGAAGGGTGATGGGGAATTCACAAGAAACGACCGGGAGTTATGTCAGGAGCTCAACACAAGATTTAAAGAAGTATTTACAGTGGAAACCAGTAGGACTCCAGGAAATCAGAGCAGGGGGTGCACCAGCAAGTGCTGGATGAGGTACATATAACCAAGGAGGAGGTGAAGAAGCTGCTATGCGAACTTGACACCTCAAAGGCGGTGGGATCAGACAACATCTCTCCGTGGGTCCTTAAAGAGGGAGCAGAGATACTGTGTATACCGTTAACAAAGATCTTCAACACATCATTTGAAACTGGGCAACTCCCCGAGGTATGGAAGATGGCAAATGTAGTCCCAATTTTTAAAAAGGGAGACAGACATGAGGCACTAAACTACAGACCTGTATCACTAACGTGTATAGTATGCAAGGTCATGGAGAAGATCATCAGGAGGAGAGTGGTGGAGCACCTGGAAAGAAACAAGTGTATAATTGACAACCAGAATGGTTTCAGGGAGGGAAAATCCTGTGTCACAAACCTACTAGAGTTTTATGACAAGGTGACAGAAGTAAGACAAGAGAGAAAGGGGTGGATCGACTGCATTTTTTTTTTGGACTGCAAGAAGGCCTTCGACACAGTTCCTCACAAGAGGTTACTGCAAAAGCTAGAGGATCAGGCACACATAACAGGAAAGGCACTGCAATGGATCAGAGAATACCTGACAGGGAGGCAACAACGAGTCATGGTACGTGACGAGGTGTCAGAGTGGGCGCCTGTGACAAGCGGGGTTCCACAGGGATCAGCAACTATGCTGACACTAGGACCTGTGCTGTTCTTGGTATATGTGAATGACATAACGGAAGGGATAGACTCAGAAGTGTCCTTGTTTGCGGACGATGTGAAGTTAATGAGAAGAATCAAATCGGATGAGGATCAGGCAGGACTACAAAGAGACCTGGACAGGCTACAAGCCTGGTCCAGCAACTGGCTCCTTGAGTTTAACCCTGCCAAATGCAAAGTCATGAAGATTGGGGAAGGGCAAAGAAGACCGCAGACACAATATAGTTTAGACGGCCAAAGTCTGCAAACCTCACTCAAGGAAAAAGATCTGGGGGTGAGTATAACACCGAGCATATCTCCCGAGGCGCACATCAATCAGATAACTGCTGCAGCATACGAGCGCCTGGCAAACCTACGGATAGCGTTCCGATACCTCAGTAAGGATTCGTTCAAGACTCTGTACACCATTTACGTCAGGCCCATACTGGAGTATGCAGCACCAGTTTGGAATCCACACCTAGTCAAGCACGTCAAGAAATTAGAGAAAGTGCAAAGGTTTGCAACAAGACTAGTCCCAGAGCTACGGGGATTGTCCTACGAAGAAAGGTTGAGGGAAATCGGCCTGACGACACTGGAGGTCAGGAGGGTCAGGGGAGACATGATAACGACATTTAAAATACTGCGCGGAATAGACGAGGTGGACAAAGTCGGGATGTTCCAGAAATGGGACACAGACACAAGAGGTCACAATTGGAAGTTGAAGACTCAGATGAATCAAAGGGATGTTAGGAAGTATTTCTTCAGTCATAGAAAGTGAAGTAGTGGAGGCGGGAACCATACATAGTTTTAAGGCGAGGTATGATAAAGCTCATGGAGCAGGGAGAGAGAGGACCTAGTAGCAGTCAGTGAAGAGGTGGGGCCAGGAGCTATGAATCGACCCCTGCAATCACAAATAGGTGAGTACACACACACACAGACACACACACACTTACGGCCCATATTCACCTAGTAGCAAACAGGTACCTGGTTATTAACGACTGTTGTGGGTCGCATCCTAGGAAACAAAATGCAAATAAAACTAATAATAAAGATTAGACACCACGAGCATTACTATGTGAAAACTAAAAATAGGTGATCGCACTGTACAATATTTTATGTATTCTCAGCAATGTTTGTGGTGAAGGTCATTGTTATCTATTCCCATGTGGGACAAAGACTTCGTACCAACTGTGGTTAAGGATGTCAAAAACAATTCTAGATCATAGAGACAGACGGGAATTTATTCATTTATTGCATCAAACAAGTTTTGTGCCTTTTACAAAGGTTCTTCGTTGACATGTTAAGTATGTAGTAATGTTTTCTACCTCACACCACACCACATCTACGCTGTTTCATCATGTCTTTGTCATCTACTTGAACTCCTTTGACCTCTGTTGCATAAGCTCTGACCCAGGTTACATATATTACATAATCTACAATGATAAACACGCTACTGATCTCTTTATGGATGACCCCATTTACAGGTTAATATCCTGATAGCTATAAACATGTTATCACATACAGTATACACAACACATTCATACAATGTACATATGCATGTGTTTTAAAGATACACACACATATATATATATATATATATATATATATATATATATATATATATATATATATATATATATATATATATATATATATATATATATATATATATATATATATATATATATATATATATATATATATATATATATGTCGTGCCGAATATGTAAAACTGGTCGATTAGAAAGAACTCATTTAAAATTAAGTCCTTTCCAAAATTTTCTCTTATACGTTTAAAGATATATTTTTTTCATTGATGTTAATGTAAATTTTTTTTAATTTTGCACCAAAAGAAACTTACAAAACTTACCTAACCTTGTTATAACAAGAGCAATTTATTTTAGCCTAACCCAACTAAATATATTTTAGATTTGTTCAGTAATTTAATACTTAACAAACACAATGAAATATATTTTTTTCGTTAGATTCAGAATGATTTTGGCGAAATTATTGCATGCACAAATTTTCACTTGTCCTATATATATATATATATATATATATATATATATATATATATATATATATATATATATATATATATATATATATATATATATATATATATATATATATATATATATATATATATATATATATGCAATAAGATCACAGTAAACAGGTGATTTCAGAATATGCAAAACAACCACTCTGAAAGAATAGAGAAATTCCAAGCGCTTTCGTGACTACTCACATTATCATATATATATATATTTTTTTTTATTATCACACTGGCCGATTCCCACCAAGGCAGGGTGGCCCGAAAAAGAAAAACTTTCACCATCATTCACTCCATTACTGTCTTGCCAGAAGGGTGCTTTACACTACAGTTTTTAAACTGCAACATTAACATCCCTCCTTCAGAGTGCAGGCACTGTACTTCCCATCTCCAGGACTCAAGTCCGGCCTGCCGGTTTCCCTGAACCCCTTCATAAATGTTACTTTGCTCACACTCCAACAGCATGTCAAGTATTAAAAACCATTCGTCTCCATTCACTCCTATCAAACACGCTCACGCACGCCTGCTGGAAGTCCAAGCCCCTCGCACACAAAACCTCCTTTACCCCCTCCCTCCAACCTTTCCTAGGCCGACCCCTACCCCGCCTTCCTTCCACTACAGACTGCATATATATATATATATACACCTGGAGGTTATTCCGGGGATCAACGCCCCCGCGGCCCGGTCCATGACCAGGCCTCCCGATGGATCAGGGCCTGATCAACTAGGCTGTTACTGCTGGCCGCACGCAGTCCAACGTACGAGCCACAGCCCGGCTGATCCGGCACTGACTTTAGGTATCTGTCCAGCTCTCTCTTGAAGGCAGCCAGGGGCTTATTGGCAATTCCCCTAATGCTTGATGGGAGGCTGTTGAACAGTTTTGGGCCCCGGACACTTATGGTGTTTTCCCTTAGTGTACCAATGGCGCCCCTACTTTTTATTGGGGGCATCTTGCATCGCCTGCCCAGTCTTTTACTTTCGTAGGGAGTGATTTCTGTGTGCAGATTTGGGACCATTCCTTCCAAGATTTTCCAAGTGTAGATTATGATATATCTCTCCCTCCTGCGTCCCAACGAGTACAAGTCAAGTGCTTCCAAGCGTTCCCAGTAGTTAAGGTGCTTGACAGAACTTATACGTGCAGTAAAGGATCTCTGTACACTCTCTAGATCTGCGATTTCACCTGCTTTGAATGGAGATGTTAATGTACAGCAGTATTCCAGCCAAGAGAGAACAAGTGATTTGAAAAGGATCATCATTGGCTTGGCATCTCTCGTTTTGAAAGTTCTCATTATCCATCCTATCATTTTCTTTGCACGTGCGATCGTGGCACTGTTGTGATCCTTGAAAGTGAGATCCTCAGACATTACTACTCCCAGGTCCCTTACTGGAAAACTTTGTTTATATCTTCTTGGATTTTAACCGCGTCCTCAGCAGATGACAGCCTCATGCAGATCCTAGTATCATCCGCAAAGGATGATACGGTGCTGTGGTGTATATCTCTGTCTATGTCTGATATGAGGATAAGGAATAAGATGGGGCGAGTACTGTGCCTTGTGGAACAGAGCTCTTTACTATGGCAGCCTCCGATTTAACTCTGTTGACCACTACTCTTTGTGTTCGATTTGTTAGGAAGTTGAAGATCCATCTCCCCACTTTCCCAGTTATTCCTTTAGCACGTATTTTATGGGCTATTACGCCATGATCGCATTTGTCAAATGCTTTTGCAAAGTCTGTGTATATTACATCTGCATTCTGATTTTCTTCCAGTGCATCCAAGGCCATGTCATAGTGATCCAGTAGTTGTGAGAGGCAGGAGCGACCTGCCCTGAACCCATGTTGCCCTGGATTGTGCAGATTTTGGGAATCCAGGTGATTTGCAATCCTGCTTCTTAGCACTCTTTCAAAGATTTTTATGATGTGGGACGTCAGAGCTATTGGTCTATAGTTCTTAGCTAATGCTTTGCTGCCACCTTTATGGACTGGGGCTATATCCGTTGTTTTAAGTGACTGTGGAATTTCACCCATGTCCAAGCTCCTCCTCCATAGTGTACTTAGGGCACGCGAGAGGGGTTTCTTGCAGTTCTTAATGAAAACAGAGTTCCACGAGTCTGGGCTCGGGGCTGAGTGCATAGGCATGTTGTCAATGGCTTTTTCGAAATCTATCGGAGTTAGGGTAATGTCGGAAATCTGGCATACATTTATGGAGTTTTGAGGCTCATTCATGAAGAAATCATTTGGGTCGTCGATCCTCAGACCGATTAGTGGTTCACTAAACACAGAGTCGTACTGGGAGTTCAATATTTCACTCATTTCCTTGTTGTCATCTGTGTAAGTCCCATCCTGTCTGAGTAAGGGCCCGATACTAGATGTGGTATTTGCCTTGTTTTTGGCATATGAAAATAAATATTTTGAATTTCTTTCAATTTCACTAATAGCTTTAAGCTCCTCCTGCCTCTCCTGGTTCCTGTAAGAGTCATTTAACTTAAGTTCGATAGTTTCCACTTCCCTGATCAGCGCCTCCTTTCGTGTATCACATATTCTAGCACTCCTGAGGAGCTCAGTGACTCTTCGTCGTCTTCTGTAGAGGGAGCGTCTTTCTCCAGTTTACTCCTGCTCTTCTTCTTTCTTAGGGGAATATGCCTAGAACATGCTTCGGCTGCCAGGAAGTTGATCCTTTCAAGGCACTGGTTTGGATCCATATATATATATATATATATATATATATATATATATATATATATATATATATATATATATATATATATATATATATATATATGTCGTGCCGAATAGGCAGAACTTGCGATCTTGGCTTAAATAGCAACGCTCATCTTGCCATATAGGACAAGTGAAAATTTGCGTACGCAATAATTTCGCCAAAATCATTCTGAACATAACGAAAAAAATATATTTCACTTTGTTTGTTTATCACTAAATTATTGTAAACAAATCTAAAATATATTTTGTTGGGTTAGGCTAAAATAAATTGTTCTTGTTATAATAAGGTTAGGTAAGCTTTCTAAGTTCCTTTTGGTGCAAAATTATAAATTTTTACATCAACATTAATGAAAAAATATATCTTTAAACGTATACTAGAAAATTTTAGAAAGGACTTAATTTTAAATGAGTTCTTGCTAATTGACCAGTTTTACCTATTCGGCACGACATTATATATATATATATATATATATATATATATATATATATATATATATATATATATATATATATATATTTGTGAGTAAAGGTTTGTGTTTTATGTAAGGTTCGGCAGATGATGCAAAATACCTCATTGAAGAAGGGTGCCATAAGTACAAAGAGACAACACAGTAATTGTAAGGGGGCCCAGAAACTATTGAACAGCCTCCCACTGTACGTAAGGGGGTTTACCATTAGACTTCTCGCTGCCTTGAAGGAACTGGATAGGTTCCTAAAGAGAAAGATCCAGAGATGGTCATAGTGCCGAAAATAACGCCAGAACACATATCAACTGTATACCTTCTGAAGCGAATGCCTGTTTGGCAAATCTAAGAGTAGCCTTCAGGAATTTCTACAAAAAGTTATTCACGACCCCTATATACAACATACGTTAGACCCATCTTCCAGCAAGCTGCACCAGCATGAAACTTTTCACCCGATGAAACATGTTAAGAAACTGTAGAAAGTGAAGAAGTATACAACGAAAATAGTCCTGAAGATAAGGGGAATGAGCTACATGGAGAGGCTAAAGGGATTAAACCTGCCAACTTTAGAGGACAGAACCAGGGGAGACATGATAACGACATAAAATATTCAGAGAACTCGACTGGGCAGACAAGGACACAAACACACACACACACAAAAGGTTCGCAGTTGTGGTGGTGCCCACAATTCAAGGTAATCATCCCACAAAAACAAGCAGGCAAAAGGTGATGGGCTTCAACCTTGCCAAGACCCAGCAAGCATAGCACCTTGAGTATCCGGCAGAGGTAATACCAGGGATCAGTGTACGTGGTTAGCATCATTAGTGACTCCTTAAGTGGATTTAGTGTCTTGTCTGTTCTTTGTATATAAAATTTTTAATATACTTATGGGAAGAGCGAAACCCGCATTTGTTATTTAGCGCCTGGGAAATTGGCCGCAATCAAGTGGGAACCAAAGGAAATGGGTAGCTCCAGTTCATTGGATCAAGAGTCTTTCACCTGCATCAAAGCCCATCCTTTAAGTGGTCTGTCCTTAGTGTTCCTCTTAATCAACATTAGCACTGTTTTAAGGCTATCTCAGTAAAATAAAAATATATAAACAACAAATATATTAATTCTTCAAGAACTCAACATATATCCCCGTGTCACCTTGCTCATAGACAAAGGCAACAGAGGGCAACCTGCTGAACAATACTTCATGACAACGTTTCGCTCGGCGTAAAGCTTTATGAAGTCACGATTTGATAAAGCTCTAAACAGAACGAAACATGGTCCTAATTAAAGTTTATTCCGGAACGTGTTATCTTACCTCCACCACTACTGGCACCATAGCACACACACACAAAGCCTTGTACACTGCCTGCTCCTATTGGCTCACTGTCTCTGGTCTTCAGTGATAGGCGTCAACCAACTTGTTTTTTATCAGTAAGACTTACTATTCTCCCTTTTACCTCCCACAACTACTTAAAACTGCTTCACACTCATCTGGATTACTATGCAGCATTGTATTAATGACAGCATACTGTATATGCTAGGCTCAAACTTGTGTTCCAAGTAAGGCAAGTGAACAAAGAACACTGTATAACCCCTGTGGATTTAGCATTTCTCCATGAATACACAGCTACTGCTACATAATAATAATAATAATAATAATAATAATAATAATAATAATAATAATAATAATAATAATAATAATAATAATAATGAATTTATACTACTACTACTACTAATAATAATAATGAATTTATACTACTACTACTAATAATAATAATAATGAATTTATACTAATAATAATTATAATATTATTTTTATTACTGTATTCGTTAAGAAAATATGCTGTAGCTCAAATTCCTTAGATCAAGATCCCTTGACAAGTAGCGAGGCGCCCTCTTTCTCATCCTTTCTTCAAAGGTACTGTGCTGGGAAGGTGTGTAGTGGTAGGCACAGGATGTGCTGATTTTGAGGTTGCGTGGTGTGAAGAGAGTTCTTGCTCATATCCACCCGCCCAAGATTAAACCCGGGTCCTTCGGTTGTGCGCCTAAGACTTACGATCCACCAGTTGTGATATGGAGGTTTTGTGAAGGTGGACATACAGAGTGACACGCATAACTGCATGGTGTTAAGCATGTTGAAGTTTTAAAGATGTGTTGTGGAGGATAAAGTAGGATGAGAACTGGTAGTGGAGGAATGGGATGGGGGGGGGTTAATAAATACGGAGGGGGAGCCAGGAGGGATGGGGGGTGGTGGTGGTAGAGGGGATGGTTAAAGGGAGTTAGTGGTAAGGGTAGTTGTTAGTATATTCGTCATGAACAGTCCTAACACGGGTGTTTTCGGAATAACTCGTCTCTCGGAGTCAGTAGTGGGAATGGGATTTACATGTACGTGTATCCTACTCGGGGCTTTTAACCCTTTAACTGGCTAGCCTGAGAAATTTTCACAACCTGGCTGTATTATATCGAAGAAACACATCTTTCAGCATTAACTGCAACTCCTAGTAAAGCATCACTGTTGCCAGGGGTGAGAACCCGAGAAAATGCTTCCCAAGCAAAGGAATTTTTCCTCTTCTTGCAAACACCACAAGGAATTGCGTCAGTTACTAGTGAGGAGAGAAAGGTACCGGAGGCAGGGATGATGAGGGAGAGTTTTTAACAAACATCATTAGGTACATAAATACTTTTTTACCCAATATTTGAATGCATCCATTAGGTACAGTACTTTAGTTTCTCAACACAGGATCAGTGTTTTCTTAATCAATATATGGCATTCCAGAAGAATTGAAATTTTATGAAATATTTTTTCCCCTGGATGTGACTCACAACACACAGGTACTTATTTTATTGCTTGGTGTGCAAGGGCAGCAGGAGAGAAAGGAAATCTGCCCAAATGTTCTTCTCTGTCCAATAAATTAGGTAATCGAACCTGGGACCCTGGAATTGCGAGTCGGATGACAAAAAAAGAAAATAACTATAGCACCTATAAACTCAATGATGTAATAATGTTGGTAGAATTACTGACAATATGTCAGGTAAAAGGACACAAGTGCAACTAATGTGACATTTTATTGTGGCAACGTTTCGCTCTCCAGGAGCTCTGTCAAGCCGTTACAAACAATACTGGGACACAAATTAAATAATGTAGTTCTCGCCTATAAACTAAATAATATTGCTGTGTCTCAAGAAATCATAATGACACGATTGCAAACGAACCAGGGTACGGGTAGGAATTGAACTCGCGGCGTGTCGTAAAACTCCAGACCGACGCTTTAGCCACTGAGCCAACTAACTACAATAAGATTAATCCAACTAGGTATATTTACAAACCGAAGGAAGGTTAGCATAGACACCACTGGAGTTTTACGACTCATTCACCGTGAGTTCAATCCCCACTCGTACCGTGGTTTATACTGCTGTGTCCATAGATGAGTGAGACAAACCCTCATGCAGTCACTGAAGCAAGAACTCTGGATAACTTTAAAACCAGACTGGACAAATACATGAATGGGTGTGAGTCGGACCTGCCTAGCACGGGGCCAGTAGGCCCGTGCTAGGCAGGTTACTCCATTCTTATGTTCTGTGTATGCTGCCACTGGTGAGCTACACAACACCCCGGTGGAAGTGGAAATAGGCAATGTGAGAGAGGTGGGTAAGAGGCACAGACGTGAGTAATGGAAAGAGCAATAAAGTAATGGATTAAGACTTAACAAAGGTAAACAACGCCCACTGATAATTTTAATCAGCTTATCCTACAAACAACAATGTCGAAATTCACAAATAACTCACGCTTTGGAGAGGAAGCTTTAGACGACGTTTCGGTCCACCCTGGACCATATCAAGTCACAACTGAGCATGAAATAAAAAGTTCATCTTTCAAATTGTTGCAGTGTGTCAATTTCTCTACGATCTAAGCTAAGAAAAAATAAAAATCAGTTATTTAAAGTCAGGTTAATGCACTTACGGTTAACCACCATTATATGAATTACATGAAGGGAAGAGAAACGTTTGGCAGCAGAGGAAACATCATTGTCGCTCAAATAGTTGAAATTACACAGCTTTGTTACAGTTGGATGATTTTTTTTTCATTAAGTGAAAATCTGTCTGGGTATAAAGAAATTTATATTTTTCGATGATGATAAATAATGCTAATTAAATTTAAGCTGACCTTAGCTTAGGCAGGATTAAGTTATATATGTATAAGTCGGGTGATATCATTATTTATATTACGCAATCTGCGAGTTAAAGTCATATTATTATTTGTGACTGTTGCCCCGGGTGGATGACGACACTCTTAACACCGAAGTGGTTAGTTAACCGCATACTGATTGGGTGTTCTCTGGCTGACGTGAACACACCCCTACCTATAAGGTCTTTGATTCGCTACAGCTGTGAAACGTACTACGTGAGTGAAAGCCTCAATGTGATTGGTTGTTGCCATGTACACACCCACCAACGCGCACCAGCCTACGTCATATGCAACAGGTCGAACCGGTTTGCCAACTCTGCAACGTGCTTTGGCAACAAAAAACCATCAAGGTTATTCTTTAAATTATGTTTAATATGATAAGAATTAAACACGAGACTGAACTCCTTGTAAACATCTTAAATATATAAGAGAGAGAGAGAGAAAGAGAGAGAGAGAGAGAGAGAGAGAGAGAGAGAGAGAGAGAGAGAGAGAGAGAGAGAGAGAGAGAGAGAGAGAGAGAGAGAGAGAGAGAGAGAGAGAGCAGTACAATTGCATAAATTGTAACGAAAATAATTAAGGTGAAATAGCATCCGCAGAGAAACCCACGTGGTAAAACCCGTGGGTAAGAGCCCAGTTCCTGGACCTATTATGTGCCAATGTAATTTCACAACTACTTCCCACGTAATGGATATAGGGTGTATAACGACGTTATAATTAACAATAATAATCATAATACTAATTGACATTAGTAACAGCGCTACTTTCATTAAAAAATCGCAAAACCATAACGTTACATAAGCGCTTTGTGTAAATCAATTTGGATTAAATGAAAATCATATCGGCTGAGGCATTACTTGCTTCCTAGCATGTGTTCCCGACCGACCACACCTGCGCTGTGACATCAGCCGCACACCTGCAGTCAGCCACGTACGTCGCACTCCAACGTCAGTTTTATCCACTGCCTTTACACCTGTTCCGTTACGTCACGACAGCCTCACTCGTGACCACAGCTGTTGACTGGCAGTGATGGAGTCTTCCGCACCTGTTTCGTGATGTCACTGGAGCCTCACTGCAGGAACTACCGCTGTCCTGCTTGTTGATTTGTTACCAGTGATGGTGTTAATTGGTTGGTTGGTAGAGATTTGCAGCATTTCGCTGCCCAGGTCTTTTCCAATAAGTGACCCGGCCTTGGCTTCCCATTGGGGAAGTGTGACATTCATAATGTCTTGCCATGGGAAGGTGTTCCTCTTCATCTTCTGGGACACTTGCTATCCCTAATCCTAACTACAATCTCGCCTTCACGGGGTTCGCAGGAAGAAGTTATGCAACTCGTTAGCCTCTTACCTCGTCCCCACGGGGCTCCTAGGGAGTGCTAGATATTATGGAGAAGCAGATGGTGTTGAGTAATGCATCCGTAACACCTTTCTCATGGGTCATTGTTATGTAGTAGCTAGCATCAAATTGGTCAGTGTATGGATGTGGCTAATAACAGATTGTCAAGTATATTGCTGTTTTGACTAAACACCGGCCAGTATGCGGGCTGTTGCTTTGGCCTCATTTAGCTAATACTGCTCCGTTCTAGTCTCCTTATTATAGAATGGACGTAAATGCGCTGGAAAATATACAGCGAAGGATGAAGCTGATTCCATGCATTAGAAATCTTTGATTGATTGGTCAGTATGTTGCTATGCCTGGCGCCCATATGGTCAGATTGGTGTAGCTTTTCTCAGATTGGTTAGCATTTTGCGGCTGGTAGTGATTGCCAATACCCAGGTTATTGAAAGATGAAGAGTTTTTTTTTTTTTTTTTTTTATTCGCCGGTATTCTAAAGGCCCGGGTCTTTTCCAAGTAATGGTGACCCGGCCTTGGCTCCCTATCTGGGGAGTGTCTCGAGACTTAAGTCTCCCATGGGAGGAGGTACGTTTATTGTATAAAACGAAGTAAAGACAGTAATTCACACAAATTAAAATAGACTGATTGTGTATTATAACAAGTACAAGCGCTTTGCAGAAACTGTATATACCATGTATACACCTGTAAGCACTCTGCATATGTCAAGTACACACATGAGTCATGTACACATCTATAAACAATTTGTATATGCAGATACTGTTGACACCTAGGAGTCAAGGACGCATGTGTATGTTAGGTGTTAAAGTTTAAGGGGAAAAGACTTTCAGGTGGATTAAGGCCAAGTTTTCCTAGTTTCTAACTGTCGCATCTAATTTAATCCCAACCCGTACCTGGAATTAATAATCTTTATTTACTACAAGTACATGTACATGGTATACAGTCCTACCTGACAACAATGACATACTACTACATAGAAAGCCACTTGTTATGCTGAGCATCTCGGGAAAATTAGGTCAGTGTCCCAGGATGCGACCCACACCAGTCGACTAACATCCAGGTACCCATTTTTACTGATGGGTGAACATAGACAACAGGTGGAAAGAAACACGCCCAATGTTTCTACTCTGGCTGGGAATCGAACCCAGGCCCTCGCCGTGTGAAGCGAGAGCGTTAACCATCAGGCCACCAGAGTGTAGTGTATATATTTACAAGAGTAATGTATAATGACGTATATGCATAGTGTATATATTTTTAGTATGCATAAAGCCTGTTCACAAAGCCAACCAACAGATCCTGGCTGTCTTCAAGAAGGCGCTGGACAGGCACCTAAAGTCAGTACCTGACCAGTCGGGCTGTGGTTCGTACGTCGGGTTGCGTGCGGCCAACAGTAACAGCCTAGTTGATCAGGCCCTGATCCATCATGAGGCCTGGTCACAGACGAGGCCGCGGGGGCGTTGACCCCCAACCCTCTCCAAGTAAATCAATTTAACCCACCGTTGCTAAGGGATGTATATGGTACGTGATATCGACATACTGTGGAAAAGGACACTTGTACACAGTTCTGGATAATTATTAAAAGAGACATTTTACTACGCGCGACTTCATCAATCGTAGTGACTGATGAAGCCTCTCGTGATAATTATAAAGTGTGATAAAACTCATTAAATTAAAACTGGTGTCTAAGTTGTTACGACGCATCTCAGCAATCGCGTCAGATACTGTTAGTGCACATCACTACTACGCACTTGTTCTCCGAGACGCAACCTATGTGAGTAGTAGGTGAAACCAGTCGCGTGCGCGTGTGTACGTACCTAGTTGTACTCTCCTAGTTGTGGTTGCAGGGAGTCGAATCCTAGTACCTTGCTCTGCCTTTCAGTTACTCACCGAAGGACACACTATTTCTGGTCTCAAACTCTTGTCATACCTAGGATATAATTTCTCGTTCAAACTGTTTCACTTCCTAACTAACCTCAGACAAGAATTATTCTCTGCTGTCACTATTTCTCATCGTGTCTTTAGCTCCTATCTACCGTATGTCCCCTTGTTCCCGGTTCATTGCTTTTAAGTGATTCTTCTTGCCTTATCCAGTCCCTTATCTTACACATCATAGACATGTCTTCCTTGATTCACCTCTCATTCAGTGTTGTAAAGATTTGTCCCTTCTATCATTCTTCTTAGGTAATTTGTCTTAGCACCATTACCTTATTATGCAAGCTTAATATAGCAACCTATAGATCAGTGCTGCTTATCTATCTACATACTTGAATACTGGGACAACATATGCTGCTTTCCGGCTCTCCTGAAGGTTCACATAGTTAAGTAAAAAGGACACAAGTGCAAGTAATGTTACATTTTATTGTGGGAACGTTTCGCTCTCAAGGAACTTTGTCAGGCCGTTACAAACAATTACCTCCATTAGTTCTACACCTCTGAGTGAGGTGTAGAACTAGTGGGGGTAGTAGTACTAGCTATACATGGGGTGGAAAAGTCAGCTGGTACATGAGTAAAAAGGAGACACTTTGTCAGGTCCTTTCGACTTTAACAATTTCAGTTCACTGAGAAGCTTCTTTACTTCATCTCTTGTTGTGATGATGTTATGTAGTATCCTTTAGTTTATTCAATCTTCTGTTATCTGATAATTTCCATTTTCTTAAGTGAATGAATGCTTCATCGAAGTTCTTGCTTACTTGTCAGCTCTCGTACCTCTTTATATGTTATCACTTCGTTCTTTACTGATATATTTCATGTCGTGGTCCTGACTTCGCGTTTGCCTCTTTTATCCCTTCGTGTGTATTTCTGGCTCTTCTGTTCACTTCTCTGTTGTTCAGCAAGATTCGCTCTGACAATCAGTGACAAACACCTTGTATTAGCTTAGTAGGTAAGAATCGTTTTGATAAACAATCTGAACTTATTTTAACTCCTCGAAACTCAGTCTGCGTATCACAGAATTAATGGTTCAATAATGACTAAAAGAATAAAATAAAATTAGGTTAATCTACCATTGAGTCACGAATCATCTATTTATTCTGTGTACTCACAGAACAGTACCTACTGGGGAAAAGTTGCAGCTCCTGCACTCCTCAACCTTCAAGTTACTAGCATAACTGGTTCCTCCAAGCCTCTTGGACTGCGTATTTACTTTTGAACTTGTAGGTACGAGCAACCAGGCGCTCATGACGTCACAAGAGGTGTTGCGGCGTCACTGTGGCGTTGTACACAGCAGGCATGATTTTGGTCAGGTACTCATTCTGCTTCAAATTATATACGGCTGTTTGACGTGTAGGGAAGTATTGGTCCTTACTGATGCCATACAATAGGAAAAGCTTAACACCAACTATTATTACAATAATGGGGAACGTTAAATTCGTAGGAGTCATACAGATCCTGGGGAATGAGGTACTCATGTCTGATCCGAGGAAGGGAAGAATAGCTTCAGTTTCTTCGATTAAGAAACCCTCGCCGGCATCAAAACACGTCCGTCCCTCCCATCCCTTGAAGTGTAGCGTAACACCAGGCATCTCGCTGAAGGCGCAAATCGGCTGAATAACCTCATGTTAACTTGGGGTAAAGCGTTCGGCTCATAATCAAGGACCCTATTTTGATCCTGGGGGAGGAGTTGCGTATGGGCAAGCTTTCTAACACCTGCTGCTCTTTTTCACTTAACATTAAATAGATACTTAGAAATTGGTTGGCTATTGTGGATTGCATATTGGGGAGAGCATAAGGTCCCCAATTGAAAAAAGCCACATTGCTTGACTTTCCTACGCTACTAGCCCATAGGGTTAACTTAGATCAAGTTTTCCTCAACCAAGGCGGCACACTAGGCGAGTAAAACTACATGAGTACAACCAGGTGAGTATAAGGCTCGTTCGTATAAGGTGAGAACTAGGTTAAGTACAACTTAGGTGAGTACAACTGTGTAAAACGAGATGAATGCAACCGGGTAAGTACAGTTAAATAAGTATAACCAAATTAGTATAAATGAGGATAAGTAGGAAAGCATAACTAGACGAGTAAAAATAGGCAGCTAGGTAAATATAACTATGTGAACACAGCTAGGTCAGTATAACTAGGAGTACAAATGGTTAAGTACAACTACTTAGTTATAACAAGGTGAATACACATGCATACACTGGGGAAAAATATTACCTTGGGTAAGGCCATTATTGATCTCTCCTCTAAATTATCATTGATTATTGTTTTCGTGACATCTCTTCCCTCGGTTTACCCGACCCACTTAGCTTGTCGCGCGACCCTATCTATTTACATGGGAGGCTGAGCTCTAGTTTTTTTTTTTTAATTATTATTATTTAGCAAAACTGATATCGTCAGTGTGTTGCTATCGTATTCTATATGACAGTTACACAGTGAGAAATAAAACCCTAATTCCTGATCCTTCAAATGGGAGGGGAATGTTGATGTCAACAATAGTTACCCATCCCCTTCCTTGGATCAAACAATTTTCGGCTATTCCTCAGGCGCTGTATAATCCCTGTGGGTTTAGAGCTTCCTTTGGTCATCTGACTAAGGCCCCTCCTGGAGTTTACCTGGAGAGAGTTCCGGGGGTCAACGCCCCCGCGGCCCGGTCTGTGACCAGGCCTCCAGGTGGATCAGAGCCTGATCAACCAGGCTGTTGCTGCTGGCTGCACGCAAACCAACGTACGAGCCACAGCCCGGCTGGTCAGGAACCGACTTTAGGTGCTTGTCCAGTGCCAGCTTGAAGACTGCCAGGGGTCTGTTGGTAATCCCCCTTATGTATGCTGGGAGG
Source organism: Cherax quadricarinatus (assembly GCF_038502225.1). NCBI lineage: Eukaryota > Metazoa > Arthropoda > Malacostraca > Decapoda > Parastacidae > Cherax > Cherax quadricarinatus. Next base: position 14,770,993 of record NC_091370.1, read on the forward strand.
CAGTTGAACAGTCTCGGGCCCCTGACACTTATTGTATGGTCTCTTAACGTGCTAGTGACACCCCTGCTTTTCATTGGGGGGATGGTGCATCGTCTGCCAAGTCTTTTGCTTTCGTAGTAAGTGATTTTCGTGTGCAAGTTCGGTACTAGTCCCTCTAGGATTTTCCAGGTGTATATAATCATGTATCTCTCCCGCCTGCGTTCCAGGGAATACAGGTTCAGGAACCTCAAGCGCTCCCAGTAATTGAGGTGTTTTATCTCCGTTATGCGCGCCGTGAAGGTTCTCTGTACATTTTCTAGGTCAGCAATTTCACCTGCCTTGAAAGGTGCTGTTAGTGTGCAGCAATATTCCAGCCTAGATAGAACAAGTGACCTGAAGAGTGTCATCATGGGCTTGGCAGCCCTCGTTTTGAAGGTTCTCATTATCCATCCTGTCATTTTTCTAGCAGATGCGATTGATACAATGTTATGGTCCTTGAAGGTGAGATCCTCCGACATGATCACTCCCAGGTCTTTGACGTTGGTGTTTCGCTCTATTTTGTGGCCAGAATTTGTTTTGTACTCTGATGAAGATTTAATTTCCTCGTGTTTACCATATCTGAGTAATTGAAATTTCTCATCGTTGAACTTCATATTGTTTTCTGCAGCCCACTGAAAGATTTGCTTGATGTCCGCCTGGAGCCTTGCAGTGTCTGCAATGGAAGACACTGTCATGCAGATTCGGGTGTCATCTGCAAAGGAAGACACGGTGCTGTGGCTGGCATCCTTGTCTATGTCAGATATGAGGATGAGGAACAAGATGGGAGAGAGTACTGTGCCTTGTGGAACAGAGCTTTTCACCGTGCCTGCCTCGGACTTTACTCTGTTGACTACTACTCTCTGTGTTCTGTTAGTGAGGAAATTATAGATCCATCGACCGACTTTTCCTGTTATTCCTTTAGCACGCATTTTGTGCGCTATTACGCCATGGTCACACTTGTCGAAGGCTTTTGCAAAGTCTGTATATATTACATCTGCATTCTTTTTGTCTTCTAGTGCATTTAGGACCTTGTCGTAGTGATCCAATAGTTGAGACAGACAGGAGCGACCTGTTCTAAACCCATGTTGCCCTGGGTTGTGTAACTGATGGGTTTCTAGATGGGTGGTGATCTTGCTTCTTAGGACTCTTTCAAAGATTTTTATGATATGGGATGTTAGTGCTATCGGTCTGTAGCTCTTTGCTGTTGCTTTACTGCCCCCTTTGTGGAGTGGGGCTGTCTGTTGTTTTTAGTAACTGTGGGACGACCCCCGTGTCCATGCTCCCTCTCCATAGGATGGTAAAGGCTCGTGATAGGGGCTTCTTGCAGTTCTTGATGAACACGGAGTTCCATGAGTCTGGCCCTGGGGCAGAGTGCATGGGCATGTCATTTATCGCCTGTTCGAAGTCATTTGGCGTCAGGATAACATCAGATAGGCTTGTGTTAACCAAATTCTGTGGCTCTCTCATAAAAAATTCATTTTGATCTTCGACTCTCAGTCTGGTTAGCTGCTTGCTAAAAACTGAGTCATATTGGGACTTGAGTAGCTCACTCATTTCCTTGCTGTCATCTGTGTAGGACCCATCTTGTTTAAGTAAGGGCCCAATACTGGACGTTGTTCTCGACTTTGATTTGGCATAGAAGAAATACTTTGGGTTTCTTTCGATTTCATTTATGGCTTTTAGTTCTTCCCGCGACTCCTGACTCCTATAAGATTCCTTTAGCTTAAGTTCGATGTTTGCTATTTCTCTGACCAGTGTCTCCCTACGCATTTCAGATAGATTGACCTCTTTTAGCCGCTCTGTTATTCCAAGTCCAAGCAGTTTGTCACATTTTCATGTGCATCCTTCTTGGCTGAGGAAGCCATGAATCCTGACGGAATACTTACTTTATATTGTTTTGTAGGTAGTAGGTTGGTAGACAGCAACCACCCAGGGAAGTACTACCGTCCTGCCAGATGACTGTGAAACAGAAACCTGTAACTGTTTTGCATGATAGTAGGATTGCTGGTTTCTATTTCTGTCTCATGAACACGCTAGATAACAGGGATATCTTGCTACTCCTACTTACACTTTCGTCACACTTCACAGACACGCACATGCATATATATATATACATACATCTAGGTTTTTCTCCTTTTTCTAAATAGCTCTTGTTCCTCTTTTTTTCTTCTATTGTCCATGGGGAAGTGGAAAAGAATCTTTCCTCCATAAGCCATGCGTGTCGTATGAGGCGACTAAAATGCTGGGAGTAATGGGCTAGTAACCCCTTCTCCTGTAGACATTTACTAAAAAAGAGAAGAAGAAAAACTTTATAAAACTGGGATGCTTAAATGTGCGTGGATGTAGTGCGGATGACAAGAAACAGATGATTGCTGATGTTATGAATGAAAAGAAGTTGGATGTCCTGGCCTTAAGCGAAACAAAGCTGAAGGGGGTAGGGGAGTTTCGGTGGGGGGAAATAAATGGGATTAAATCTGGAGTATCTGAGAGACTTAGAGCAAAGGAAGGGGTAGCAGTAATGTTGAATGATCAGTTATGGAAGGAGAAAAGAGAATATGAATGTGTAAATGCAAGAATTATGTGGATTAAAGTAGAGGTTGGATGCGAGAAGTGGGTCATAATAAGCGTGTATGCACCTGGAGAAGAGAGGAATGCAGAGGAGAGAGAGAGATTTTAGGAGATGTTAAGTGAATGTATAGGAGCCTTTGAACCAAGTGAGAGAGTAACTGTGGTAGGGGACCTGAATGCTAAAGTAGGAGAAACTTTTAGAGAGGGTGTGGTAGGTAAGTTTGGGGTGCCAGGTGTAAATGATAATGGGAGCCCTTTGATTGAACTTTGTATAGAAAGGGGTTTAGTTATAGGTAATACATATTTTAAGAAAAAGAGGATAAATAAGTATACAAGATATGATGTAGGGCGAAATGACAGTAGTTTGTTGGATTATGTATTGGTGGATAAAAGACTGTTGAGTAGACTTCAGGATGTACATGTTTATAGAGGGGCCACAGATATATCAGATCACTTTCTAGTTGTAGCTACACTGAGAGTAAAAGGTAGATGGGATACAAGGAGAATAGAAGCATCAGGGAAGAGAGAGGTGAAGGTTTATAAACTAAAAGAGGAGGCAGTTAGGGTAAGATATAAACAGCTATTGGAGGATAGATGGGCTAATGAGAGCATAGGCAATGGGGTCGAAGAGGTATGGGGTAGGTTTAAAAATGTAGTGTTAGAGTGTTCAGCAGAAGTTTGTGGTTACAGGAAAGTGGGTGCGGGAGGGAAGAGGAGCGATTGGTGGAATGATGATGTGAAGAGAGTAGTAAGGGAGAAAAAGTTAGCATATGAGAAGTTTTTACAAAGTAGAAGTGATGCAAGGAGGGAAGAGTATATGGAGAAAAAGAGAGAGGTTAAGAGAGTGGTGAAGCAATGTAAAAAGAGAGCAAATGAGAGAGTGGGTGAGATGTTATCAACAAATTTTGTTGAAAATAAGAAAAAGTTTTGGAGTGAGATTAACAAGTTAAGAAAGCCTAGAGAACAAATGGATTTGTCAGTTAAAAATAGGAGAGGAGAGTTATTAAATGGAGAGTTAGAGGTATTGGGAAGATGGAGGGAAAATTTTGAGAAATTGTTAAATGTTGATGAAGATAGGGAAGCTGTGATTTCGTGTATAGGGCAAGGAGGAACAACATCTTGTAGGAGTGAGGAAGAGCCAGTTGTGAGTGTGGGGGAAGTTCGTGAGGCAGTAGGTAAAATGAAAGGGGGTAAGGCAGCCGGGATTGATGGGATAAAGATAGAAATGTTAAAAGCAGGTGGGGATATAGTTTTGGAGTGGTTGGTGCAATTATTTAATAAATGTATGGAAGAGGGTAAGGTACCTAGGGATTGGCAGAGAGCATGCATAGTTCCTTTGTATAAAGGCAAAGGGGATAAAAGAGAGTGCAAAAATTATACAGGGATAAGTCTGTTGAGTATACCTTGCAAAGTGTATGGTAGAGTTATTATTGAAAGAATTAAAAGTAAGACTGTGAATACGATAGCAGATGAACAAGGAGGCTTTAGGAAAGGTTACCTGGAGGTTACCTGGAGGTTATTCCGGGGATCAACGCCCCCGCGGCCCGGTCCATGACCAGGCCTCCCGATGGATCAGGGCCTGATCAACTAGGCTGTTACTGCTGGCCGCACGCAGTCCGACGTACGAGCCACAGCCCGGCTGATCCGGCACTGACTTTAAGTATCTGTCCAGCTCTCTCTTGAAGGCAGCCAGGGGTTTATTGGCAATTCCCCTAATGCTTGATGGGAGGCTGTTGAACAGTTTTGGGCCCCGGACGCTTATGGTGTTTTCTCTTAGTGTACCAATGGCGCCCCTACTTTTTATTGGCGGCATTTTGCATCGCCTGCCCAGTCTTTTACTTTCGTAGGGAGTGATTTCTGTGTGCAGATTTGGGACCATTCCTTCCAAGATTTTCCAAGTGTAGATTATGATATATCTCTCCCTCCTGCGTTCCAACGAGTACAAGTCAAGTGCTTTCAAGCGTTCCCAGTAGTTAAGGTGCTTGACAGAACTTATACGTGCAGTAAAGGATCTCTGTACACTCTCTAGATCTGCGATTTCACCTGCTTTGTATGGAGATGTTAATGTACAGCAGTATTCCAGCCTAGAGAGAACAAGTGATTTGAAAAGGATCATCATGGGCTTGGCATCTCTCGTTTTGAAAGTTCTCATTATCCATCCTATCATTTTCTTTGCACGTGCGATCGTGGCACTGTTGTGATCCTTGAAAGTGAGATCCTCAGACATTACTACTCCCAGGTCCCTTACATTATTTTTCCGCTCTATTGTATGGCCGGAGTCAGTAGTATACTCTGTTCTAGTTATTATCTCCTCCAGTTTTCCATAACGGAGTAGTTGGAATTTGTCCTCATTGAACATCATATTGTTTACCGTTGCCCACTGGAAAACTTTGTTTATATCTTCTTGGAGGTTAACCGCGTCCTCAGCAGATGACAGCCTCATGCAGATCCTAGTATCATCCGCAAAGGATGATACGGTGCTGTGGTGTATATCTCTGTTTATGTCTGATATGAGGATAAGGAATAAGATGGGGGCGAGTACTGTGCCTTGTGGAACAGAGCTCTTCACTATGGCAGCCTCCGATTTAACTCTGTTGACCACTACTCTTTGTGTTCGATTTGTTAGGGGGTGTGTGGACCAGGTGTTTACAGTGAAACATATAAGTGAACAGTATTTAGATAAGGCTAAAGAGGTCTTTGTGGCATTTATGGATTTGGAAAAGGCGTATGACAGGGTGGATAGGGGGGCAATGTGGCAGATGTTGCAGGTGTATGGTGTAGGAGGTAGGTTACTGAAAGCAGTGAAGAGTTTTTACGAGGATAGTGAGGCTCAAGTTAGAGTATGTAGGAAAGAGGGAAATTATTTCCCAGTAAAAGTAGGCCTTAGACAAGGATGTGTGATGGCACCGTGGTTGTTTAATATATTTATAGATGGGGTTGTAAGAGAAGTAAATGCGAGGGTCTTGACAAGAGGTGTGGAGTTAAAAGATAAAGAATCACACATAAAGTGGGAGTTGTCACAGTTGCTCTTTGCTGATGACACTGTGCTCTTGGGAGATTCTGAAGAGAAGTTGCAGAGATTGGTGGATGAATTTGGTAGGGTGTGCAAAAGAAGAAAATTGAAAGTGAATACAGGAAAGAGTAAGGTTATGAGGATAACAAAAAGATTAGGTGATGAAAGATTGGATATCAGATTGGAGGGAGAGAGTATGGAGGAGGTGAATGTATTCAGATATTTGAGAGTGGACATGTCAGCGGATGGGTCTATGAAACATGAGGTGAATCATAGAATTGATGAGGGGAAAAGGGTGAATGGTGCACTTAGGAGTCTGTGGAGACAAAGAACTTTGTCCTTGGAGGCAAAGAGGGGAATGTATGAGAGTATAGTTTTACCAACGCTCTTATATGGGTGTGAAGCATGGGTGATGAATGTTGCAGCGAGGAGAAGGCTGGAGGCAGTGGAGATGTCATGTCTGAGAGCAATGTGTGGTGTGAATATAATGCAGAGAATTCGTAGTTTGGAAGTTAGGAGGAGGTGCGGGATTACCAAAACTGTTGTCCAGAGGGCTGAGGAAGGGTTGTTGAGGTGGTTCGGACATGTGGAGAGAATGGAGCGAAACAGAATAACTTCAAGAGTGTATCAGTCTGTAGTGGAAGGAAGGCGGGGTAGGGGTCGGCCTAGGAAAGGTTGGAGGGAGGGGGTAAAGGAGGTTTTGTGTGCGAGGGGCTTGGACTTCCAGCAGGCATGCGTGAGCGCGTTTGATAGGAGTGAATGGAGACAAATGGTTTTTAATACTTGACGTGCTGTTGGAGTGTGAGCAAAGTAACATTTATGAAGGGGTTCTGGGAAACCGGCAGGCCGGACTTGAGTCCTGGAGATGGGAAGTACAGTAAATAAATAACAAAAAGGCACAATACCGTGACTGGAACGATACACAAATAACCCGGAAGTACAGTGCCTGCACTCTGAAGGAGGGGTGTTAATGTTGCAGTTTAAAAACTGTAGTGTAGAGCACCCTTCTTGCAAGACAGTAATGGAGTGAATGATGGTGAAAGTTTTTCTTTTTCGGGCCACCCTGCCTTGGTGGGAATCGGCCAGTGTGATAATAATAAAATAATAAAAAACAGTGGTTTTCTGTCACAAGCGTACAAGGACATACTACCTTGTCCTCAGAACTTGAAATCAATGGTTGGTCTTGATAGCTGAACAATTAGTTTCATATGTTACGTACCCCATACCCACCCATTCTATGAGCGTAGCCAGAGGATTAGAGGCACATAATGGGTTTAGGTACTGGACACCATCTGTTTGCTAAGTTACAGTGGTAATGAACTATTTACAAAATTTATTGAATACCAGACAGACTAACATGGGATGTACCAAGGCGAGGAGACAGGTAAAAGCTAAACACACAAAGAGCCAAAGTTATTTAAATAAGCCTATACAATGTAATAGTAAAGATGTTTGATGAGTTGTCACGATGAAGATTGACTCCTTACATTACAAAAGAATACAAGAGAGCAAAACTACATCAGTCGATCGAATCAAGGCTAAATCTTCAAACATACAGCTACGAAATCACGCACAAATTTGTGTACTGTGAATGATGTGAGCATCACTTCATTAGGGTAAACACTGTTTTTTTGCCAGCACCTGGATGAGTGACGGTGTGAAGGCTGCCATTGCTGGGTGGGAACTAGTAAGTGATAACCTTCCTGTTCTCGACAAGGCGGTGTAGGCCAAATGACTGGCAAGGGGCCAGGAGATGTGAATCGATCCCTGCAACCACATATAGGCGAGTACAAGTCAGGAAATAAGCTGACATGGAGACTCCACCTGATCGTGCTTCAGTTGTAAACAACATGGCTTCCCAGTCCCCGTGTCGCTGACCCGGGAGATAAATTCATTTTTTTTTTAGGCAACATGATTAAGTATAACTGTAGTGTGCGTCTATTTTATTATGTTTAAGTTATATAGTGGGAACAAAAACTAGCTATTTTTTCGCTCTCATATTCCATAATACAGGTAGGGTTACGTAACATGAAATAACGAAATTTGTCAGCCTTGGAGGGGAGACTTGAGTGGAGCAATAAAGATAAGATTATCGACATTAATTACCAACGTGTGGTGGATTATTATTATTACATTTATAGGAAGCACTAAACTCGTAGGGGTCATACAGCGCATAAAGGAAAGATGGGCAGTTAGGTTCGATCCAAAGCAGGGAACCGTGTGGAGACATGATGTGGATATACATTGCTTGTGGAGAAGCAGGTTAGTAAGCTTTTTTAGGCACAGTGCAGTTTTGAAGAACCAAAGGGCACAATACCGAGACTGGACAATGCACAAATAAGCCGCACATAGGAGAGGAGCTCCTTTCTCCCATGTGCGGGTTATTTGTGTAGTAGTTACCATACAGTGTAAATTACCTAGTATAACCCCAAAAATGTCAGTGACTTATTTCCATTTATGGGGAAGCAATAAAGCTGTTATCCTAGGTTCTCTACACATATGCTGCTATGTATGATAATCTATGTGACTGTATTTGTGTATACCTGAATAAACTTACTTACTAGGGAGCATACCTCGCCTGGGATATGGGAGAAAAGGGCAGCTCAAATTCCTGGGATCAATAGCCGTTCACAAACATCAATGTAACCCTCTTAAAGGCATAGAAATGGGGTGGAGAGAAAGGTTAGTGGAGGTGTTGGTGTGGTGAGGAAAGTTGTGGGATTATTATTATAATCAAGGGGGAAGCGCTAAACCCGGAGGATTATACAGCGCCTAGGGGGGGATGTGGAAGGCATTCAGGCTTAATTCGGGGAACTGGAGCACAGATCCAATTCCCTAAATTAAGAGCCCCTCGCCAACATCAAGGAACCTTCCTTGAGGGGTAAAGTTGTGGGAGAGGTTCCCGCCTGATGCAGTCTTTACTGTTTTAGTCCACTTTTTGTATTCAGAAATTTAAGAGTATAAGATTCTGAAACCGATATGGGAAGGTTAGGCCCAATTCCTTGGATTAAGAGTCAACAACCAGCGTCCATTAACCTCCCTCGAGAGATGGGCTGTTATAACAAACTGATTCACGTACTATACGTCCTGGTTCTTATTAATGGGAGTCCTCCGTTTCCAGACGGTACCCGGCTCCAGGTGCATATAATGATAAGAGATAAGATTTTATTCGGATTTTTAACCCGGGAGGGTTAGTCACCCAGGATAACCCAAGAAAGGCAGCGCGACATGAGGGACTGTCTTATTTCCATTAGGGTCCTCAATCTGTCCCCCAGGATGCTACCCACACCAGTCGACTAACACCCAGGTACCTATTTGCTTGCTAGGTGAACCGGGACGACAGGTGTAAGGGAACACGCCTAAGGCAAGAGTGGTCTTGCCGGGGATTGAACCACGGACACAGCGTTATTCTAAGTCGCGGGTACACATGACGGTCGTAGCAATTTACACTATGTATAATAATTGTACTTGTGTACCTGTACCTACATAAACACACGGCGACGAAAGTGTAGCCTCAGGTGTACGTGACACTCCACTCATGAAACAGCCATCTCAGCGCCTCTCCATCACTAGGCATGTGATGGAAGTTTCCCATCATACACCTTTCATTATTCTGTATTGAACTAACTCATATCAGGACGGCTTAACCCTAATAATTATTGCATTAGTAGGAGATCGCTAATCACTTAAGTTTGGGGGGTCATACAAAGCCTGAAGAATGAGAGGTAATGAGGTTTGATTCAGGGAAAAGGAGGGTAGCTCCAGTTCCTTGGATCAGGAGCCCTTCATTGGCATCAAGGCATCCCCACCGAAAGAAATTCCCTCGTACGAATCCCTTGATTATCACATCCCTAGAAAAAAAAAAACAAGACTACTTTTTGGCGGAAGTGCTAATACTTTCACTTTAATGTTTTTAACTTTGGGAAGGTAATGTAATTTGGAGAGGTGACTTACCTATGATAGCGCGACAAGTACTTGCACATGACACTCATTTTAAGGTTTACGAGTAATGCTAGAGAATAGACCACACACTTGTCCACTAGTCCGGAGCTGAGACGTTTGGGAAGCAGGGAACACTGACCATCGGTTGCCGATGAGGACATTTTATCTCATGACTAATTTATATTCGTAACATTAAAACAAGCATCTAAATGACACATGTTGCAACTTCAAAACGTGTATATACTTCGTTGACACGATAATCAGGGCAAGTAATTTCTGCTCTCCAGAAATCGCCGGTTTTTGACTCTTAATTTGTTATAGTAGTAACAATTATGTAACTTTTCTGACGTCACCATCTAACCCTAAGGGTGACTATAGGAGCTCTGGTACCTGTCTATGGGGGGGGGGAAGGCAAAGTTCAGGCCCCAGGGAGTAAGGAAGGACAGACCACACCCAAATTTAATTGCTAAAATTTAAGAATATAGGATTATATTACTACTATAATTAAAACAAACAGTAAACTCTTATGGGTTTTATAGCACAGCTTATGATGTATATTCTTGGAAAGCACTAAACCTGGCCAGGTCATTAAGTGTATTTAGGCACAAGTACACATAGGTACAATTATCATACATAGTGTAAATTACCTAGGATAACAAAAATCAGACAAATGGACTTATTTCCATTAGGTGCAATTAATCAAGTTCCGTCTAAGGAAATGATTAGCTTTAGTTTCTTGGAACAAGAGTCCTTCACGGGCATCAAGGGTATTATTCTAATCAGGAAAAACGCTAAATCCGTAGTAGTCAGTGTACATAGAATGGGAAGCAATCAGGTTCGAGCCAAGGTAAATTATCATCATCAATGTTAAGCGTAAAGCCCTCAATTATTTTTACTAACATAATTAGACGTTAAGCCCACAATTATTATTACAATTAAAACTAAGCGTTAAACCTACATTATTATCATAAGCACTAAACCCACAAGGGTCATCCAGCACTGAGGCAAGAGCCAGAGTAGATAGATCCCGCAGCGGCATCAAGACACTTGCCAGTCTACCACTAAACCCGTAGGGGTTATAAAGCACATAGGGAGTTTATTATAATCAAAACTAAGCGCTAAAGCCCCAGGGTCATACATAGGGAGTGAAGACAATCTAGTTTCATCCAAGTGAGAATGACGCAATTTCTTGGATCATGGGGAGAGCACTAAATCCATAGGGGACATGCAGCACCTGGGAAGATGGGAGTCAATCGGGTTTGATGTAAATTAAGCTCTAAACCCGAGAGGGTCATACAATGCTGCATAATGGAAGATTATGTCCAATTCCTTGGATTAAAAGCTCTTATGGTAGTAGGTTGGTAGACAGCAACCGCCCAGGGAGGTACTACCGTCCTGCCAAGTGAGTGTAAAACGAAAGCCTGTAATTGTTTTACATGATGGTAGGATTGCTGGTGTCTTTTGTCTGTCTCATAAATATGCAAGATTACAGGCATGTCTTGCTACTTCTACTTAAACTTAGGTCACACTACACATACATGTACACGTTTATTTATACACACTCATCTGAGTTTTCTTTGATTTTATCTTAATAGTTCTTGGTCTTATTACTTTTCCTTTTATATCCATGGGGAAGTGGAATAAGAATCTTTCCTCCGTAAGTCATGCGTGTTGTAAAAGTCAACTAAAATGCCGGGAGCAATAGGCTAGTAACCCCTTTTCCTGTAAAGATTACTAAAAAGAATAAGAAGAAAATTGTCAAAGTGGGAAGTCTAAATGTGCGTGGATGTTGTGCAAATGATAAGAAAGAGATGATTGTGGATGTTATGAATGAGAAGAAACTGGATGTCCTGGCTTTAAGTGAAACAAAGCTGAAGGGGGTGGGAGAGTTTCAATGGAGAGGAATAAATGGGATTAGGTCAGGGGTTTCAAATAGAGATAGAGCTAAAGGAGGAGTAGCAACAGTGCTGAAGGATAAGCTATGGCAGGAAAAGAGGGACTACAAATGTATTAATTCAAGGATTCTGTGGAGTAAAACAAAGATTGGATGTGAAAAGTGGGTTATAGTAAGCGTGTATGCACCTGGAGAAGAGAGAAGTGTAGAGGAGAGAGAGAGATTTTGGGAAATGTTGAGTGAATGTGTGGGAAGTTTTAAATCAAGTGTGACAGTAATGGTGGTTGGGGGATTTCAATGCTAAAGTGGGTAAAAATGTTATGGAGGGAGTAGTAAGTAAATTTGGGGTGCCAGGGGTAAATGTAAATGGGGAGCCTTTAATTGAGCTATGTGTAGAAAGAAATTTGGTAATAAGTAATACATATTTTATGAAAAAGAGGATAAATAAATATACAAGGTATGATGTAGCACGTAATGAAAGTAGTTTGTTCGATTATGTATTGGTGGAAAAAAGGTTGATGGGTAGGCTCCAGGATGTACATGTTTATAGAGGGGCAACTGATATATCGGATCATTATTTAGTTGTAGCTACAGTTAGAGTAAGAGATAGATGGGAAAAGAGGAAGGTGGCAACAACAAGTAAGAGGGAGGTGAAAGTGTATAAACTAAGGGAGGAGGAAGTTCGGGTGAGATATAAGCGACTATTGGCAGAAAGGTGGGCTAGTGCAAAGATGAGTAGTGGGGGGGTTGAAGAGGGTTGGAATAGTTTTAAAAAGGCAGTATTAGAATGTGGGGCAGAAGCTTGTGGTTAAAGGAGGGTGGGGGCAGGAGGAAAGAGGAGTGATTGGTGGAATGATGAAGTAAAGGGTGTGATAAAAGTGAAAAAGGTAGCTTATGAGAGGTTTTTACAAAGCAGAAGTGTTACAAGAAGAGCAGAGTATATGGAGAGTAAAAGAAAGGTGAAGAGTGGTGAGAGAGTGCAAAAGGAGAGCAGATGATCGAGTGGGAGAGGCACTGTCAAGAAATTTTAATGAAAATAAGAAAAAAATTTGGAGTGAGTTAAACAAGTTAAGAAAGCCTAGGGAAAGTATGGATTTGTCAGTTAAAAACAGAGTAGGGGAGTTAGTAGATGGGGAGAGGGAGGTATTAGGTAGATGGCGAGAATATTTTGAGGAACTTTTAAATGTTGAGGAAGAAAGGGAGGCGGTAATTTCATGCACTGGCCAGGGAGGTATACCATCTTTTAGGAGTGAAGAAGAGCAGAATGTAAGGGAGGTACGTGAGGCATTACGGAGAATGAAAGGGGGTAAATCAGCTGGAACTGATGGGATCATGACAGAAATGTTAAAAGCAAGGGGGGATATAGTGGTTGGTACTTTTGTTTAATAAATGTATGAAAGAGGGGAAGGTACCTAGGGATTGGTGGAGAGCATGTATAATCCCCTTATATAAAGGGAAAGGGGACAAAAGAGATTGTAAAAATTATAGAGGAGTAAGTTTACTGAGTATACCAGGAAAAGTATACGGTAGGGTTATAATTGAAAGAATTAGAGGTAAGACAATGTAGGATTGCGGATGAACAGGGAGGCTTCAGAGTGGGTAGGGGATGAGTAGATCAAGTGTTTACATTGAAGCATATATGTGAACAGTATTTAGATAAAGGTAGGGAAGTTTTTATTGCATTTATGGATTTAGAAAAGGCATATGATAAGAGTGGATAGAGGAGCAATGTGGCAGATGTTGCAAGTATATGGGATAGGTGGTAAGTTACTAAATGCTGTTAAGAGTTTTTATGAGGATAGTGAGGCTCAGGTTAGGGTGTGTAGAAGAGAGGGAGAATACTTCCCGGTAAAAGTAGGTCTTAGACAGGGATGTGTAATGTCACCATGGTTGTTTAATATATTTATAGATGGGGTTGTAAAAGAAGTAAATGCTAGGGTGCTCGGGAGAGGGGTGGGATTAAATTATGGGGACTCAAATTCAAAATGGGAATTGACACAGTTACTTTTTGCTGATGATACTGTGCTTATGGGAGATTCTAAAGAAAAATTGCAAAGGTTAGTGGATGAGTTTGGGAATGTGTGTAAAGGTAGAAAGTTGAAAGTGAACATAGAAAAGAGTAAGGTGATGAGGGTATCAAATGATTTAGATAAAGAAAAATTGGATATCAAATTGGGGAGGAGGAGTATGGAAGAAGTGAATTTTTCAGATACTTGGGAGTTGACGTGTCAGCGGATGGATTTATGAAGGATGAGGTTAATCATAGAATTGATGAGGGAAAAAAGGCAAGTGGTGTGTCGAGGTATATGTGGAGTCAAAAAACGCTATTTATGGAGGCAAAGAAGGGAATGTATGAAAGTATAGTGGTACCAACACTCTTATATGGATGTGAAGCTTGGGTGGTAAATGCAGCAGCAAGGAGACAGTTGGAGGCAGTGGAGATGTCCTATCTAAGGGCAATGTGTGGTGTAAATATTATGCAGAAAATTCGGAGTGTGGAAATTAGGAGAAGGTGTGGAGTTAATAGAAGCATTAGTCAGAGGGCAGAATTATTATTACAGTGGACCCCCGGTTAACGATATTTTTTCTCTCCAGAAGTATGTTCAGGTGCCAGTACTGACCGAATTTGTTCCCATAAGGAATATTGTGAAGTAGATTAGTCCATTTCAGACCCCCAAACATACACGTACAAACGCACTTACATAAATACACTTACATAATTGGTCGCATTCGGAGGTGATCGTTATGCGGGGGTCCACTGTATTATAATTAAGGGGGAAGCGCTAAACCCGGAGGATTATATAGCTCAGAGGGCAGAAGAGGGGTTGTTGAGGTGGTTTGGTCATTTAGAGAGAATGGATCAAAGTAGAATGACATGGAAAGCATATAAATCTATAGGGGAAGGAAGGAGGGGTAGGGGTCGTCCTCGAAAGGGTTGGAGAGAGGGGGTAAAGGAGGTTTTGTGGGCGAGGGGCTTGGACTTCCAGCAAGCGTGCATGAGCGTGTTAGATAGGAGTGAATGGAGACGAATGATACTTGGGACCTGACGATCTGTTGGAGTGTGAGCAGGGTAATATTTATTGAAGGGATTCAGGGAAACCGGTTATTTTCATATAGTAGGACTTGAGTCCTGGAAATGGGAAGTACAATGCCTGCACTTTAAAGGAGGGGTTTGGGATATTGGCAGTTTGGAGGGATATGTTGTGTATCTTTATACATATATGCTTCTAAACTGTTGTATTCTGAGCACCTCTGCAAAAACAGTGATAATGTGCGAGTGTGGTGAAAGTGTTGAATGATGAAAGCATTTTCTTTTTGGGGATTTTCTTTCTTTTTTGGGTCACCCTGCCTTGGTGGGAGACGGCCGACTTGTTGGAAGAAAAAAAAAAACTTCCCAGAATCTGGGACCTCCCTTTAGTGGTATTAGTCAAAGGGATTCTCATCATTATTGGTCAATTAAAAATACACACTGAACACATGTATATTCGTAGATAAAGCGTTATACCCATTGGGGTCATACATTATACTATTTAAGAGGGAACACTAAACCAGTAGGGAACACGAGGCATTCAGGTTTGATCCAAGGAAGAGAGGTAGTCCAATTCCTTGAATCAAGAGCCCCTCACTGGCTTCATGGAACCTCTTGTAGGGGTTACATAGGAAGGGTAGCTCCTTGGACCAAGAGCCCATCACTGCCATCCAGGCACTTCCCTTCAAACATCTTGAGATAATTAACAAACATTTTTAGATGCCAGGTGTAAATGATAATGGGAGCCCTTTGATTGAACTTTGTATAGAAAGGGGTTTAGTTATAGGTAATACATATTTTATGAAAAAGAGGATAAATAAGTATACAAGATATGATGTAGGGCGAAATGACAGTAGTTTGTTGGATTATGTATTGGTAGATAAAAGACTGTTGAGTAGACTTCAGGATGTACATGTTTATAGAGGGGCCACAGATATATCAGATCACTTTCTAGTTGTAGCTACACTGAGAGTAAAAGGTAGATGGGATACAAGGAGAATAGAAGCATCAGGGAAGAGAGAGGTGAAGGTTTATAAACTAAAAGAGGAGGCAGTTAGGGTAAGATATAAACAGCTATTGGAGGATAGATGGGCTAATGAGAGCATAGGCAATGGGGTCGAAGAGGTATGGGGTAGGTTTAAAAATGTAGTGTTAGAGTGTTCAGCAGAAGTTTGTGGTTACAGGAAAGTGGGTGCAGGAGGGAAGAGGAGCGATTGGTGGAATGATGATGTAAAGAGAGTAGTAAGGGAGAAAAAGTTAGCATATGAGAAGTTTTTACAAAGTAGAAGTGATGCAAGGAGGGAAGAGTATATGGAGAAAAAGAGAGGTTAAGAGAGTGGTGAAGCAATGTAAAAAGAGAGCAAATGAGAGAGTGGGTGAGATGTTATCAACAAATTTTGTTGAAAATAAGAAAAAGTTTTGGAGTGAGATTAACAAGTTAAGAAAGCCTAGAGAACAAATGGATTTGTCAGTTAAAAATAGGAGAGGAGAGTTATTAAATGGAGAGTTAGAGGTATTGGGAAGATGGAGGGAATATTTTGAGGAATTGTTAAATGTTGATGAAGATAGGGAAGCTGTGATTTCGTGTATAGGGCAAGGAGGAATAACATCTTGTAGGAGTGAGGAAGAGCCAGTTGTGAGTGTGGGGGAAGTTCGTGAAGCAGTAGGTAAAATGAAAGGGGGTAAGGCAGCCGGGATTGATGGGATAAAGATAGAAATGTTAAAAGCAGGTGGGGATATAGTTTTGGAGTGGTTGGTGCAATTATTTAATAAATGTATGGAAGAGGGTAAGGTACCTAGGGATTGGCAGAGAGCATGCATAGTTCCTTTGTATAAAGGCAAAGGGGATAAAAGAGAGTGCAAAAATTATAGGGGGATAAGTCTGTTGAGTATACCTGGTAAAGTGTATGGTAGAGTTATAATTGAAAGAATTAAGAGTAAGACAGAGAATAGGATAGCAGATGAACAAGGAGGCTTTAGGAAAGGTAGGGGGTGTGTGGACCAGGTGTTTACAGTGAAACATATAAGTGAACAGTATTTAGATAAGGCTAAAGAGGTCTTTGTGGCATTTATGGATTTGGAAAAGGCGTATGACAGGGTGGATAGGGGGGCAATGTGGCAGATGTTGCAAGTGTATGGTGTAGGAGGTAGGTTACTGAAAGTAGTTAAGAGTTTTTACGAGGATAGTGAGGCTCAAGTTAGAGTATGTAGGAAAGAGGGAAATTTTTTCCCAGTAAAAGTAGGCCTTAGACAAGGATGTGTGATGTCACCGTGGTTGTTTAATATATTTATAGATGGGGTTGTAAGAGAAGTAAATGCGAGGGTCTTGGCAAGAGGCGTGGAGTTAAAAGATAAAGAATCACACACAAAGTGGGAGTTGTCACAGCTGCTCTTTGCTGATGACACTGTGCTCTTGGGAGATTCTGAAGAGAAGTTGCAGAGATTGGTGGATGAATTTGGTAGGGTGTGCAAAAGAAGAAAATTAAATGTGAATACAGGAAAGAGTAAGGTTATGAGGATAACAAAAAGATTAGGTGATGAAAGATTGGATATCAGATTGGAGGGAGAGAGTATGGAGGAGGTGAACGTATTCAGATATTTGGGAGTGGACGTGTCAGCGGATGGGTCTATGAAGGACGAGGTGAATCATAGAATTGATGAGGGAAAAAGAGTGAGTGGTGCACTTAGGAGTCTGTGGAGACAAAGAACTTTGTCCTTGGAGGCAAAGAGGGGAATGTATGAGAGTATAGTTTTACCAACGCTCTTATATGGGTGTGAAGCGTGGGTGATGAATGTTGCAGCAAGGAGAAGGCTGGAGGCAGTGGAGATATCATGTCTGAGGGCAATGTGTGGTGTGAATATAATGCAGAGAATTTGTAGTTTGGAAGTTAGGAGGAGGTGCAGGATTACCAAAACTGTTGTCCAGAGGGCTGAGGAAGGGTTGTTGAGGTGGTTTGGACATGTAGAGAATGGAGCAAAACAGAATGACTTCAAGAGTGTATCAGTCTGTAGTGGAAGGAAGGCGGGGTAGGGGTTGGCCTAGGAAAGGTTGGAGGGAGGGGGTAAAGGAGGTTTTGTGTGCGAGGGGCTTGGACTTCCAGCAGGCATGCGTGAGCGTGTTTGATAGGAGTGAATGGAGACAAATGGTTTTTAATACTTGACGTGCTGTTGGAGTGTGAGCAAAGTAACATTTATGAAGGGATTCAGGGAAACCGGCAGGCCAGACCTGAGTCCTGGAGATGGGAAGTACAGTGCCTGCACTCTGAAGGAGGGGTGTTAATGTTGCAGTTTAAAAACTGTAGTGTAAAGCACCCTTCTGGCAAGACAGTGATGGAGTGAATGATGGTGAAAGTTTTTCTTTTTCGGGCCACCCTGCCTTGGTGGGAATCGGCTAGTGTGATAATAAAAAATAAATTTTTTAGAAAAGTCTTCTTTCACCATTAAAGAGAAAACATTATTGTGGCTAGCTGGTCCAGTGGCTAACGCGACGGTCTGGAGTTTTGAGACTCAGATCGCGGGTTCTATCCCCACCCGTGGTATGGTTTGTGAGCAACATATTACACAAAGAAAAAGCATAACAGGTATATATAAGTATGTAAAAATTCACTGAACCTTAATGTTTTTGTAAATAGGACAAAAACACCATATTAACAAATTCCTGTTTATTAGATGGTGCCTGGCAATGAAAATAAAAATTAAAATAAGTTATTTATTTTTGTCACTCAATATTATATTCAATAAAGGGTTTATAGTCAATTACAAATACATGACTTTACCTGATGAAATCAGACATTGTAATTTGTGTACCCCAAAGGAAATAAAATGACAAGCATTTTGAATCATAAAAAATATACGAGGTCTATCAACAGAACTGAAAGGTCATCATGACTTATTTGTTCAATTAACCAAGACATTTGGGTACTGCATGAATGTACAACAAACATTATTAACAAATCACTTTGATATACATTATGGGTAACTTTTTTAAATATATTTTAAGAAGCAAAACTAACCTCATGGCAAATTAACTGCAGGACTCAATGCCCCAATGACAAAATTTCTCATGGTATAGCCTTAATATAAAAAACATTACAAAGAACTATGGTGCATGCAGGAGTCTGCTTCAGTTAAGCAGCTGAATGGAGAATCTGCAAGGAAATGAATTGGTATACTGATTACCTAAATATAACTGAACCTCAAGTATTTTCTTAAGTACAAAGCTTTTAGTGTCTTTTAAATACACAGTGTACTATATACAATAAAATAAAGGAATTCCCTTTTTACAAATACTAATTTTTAAATCAAACTAAGTTTGTCTATCAAAATCAAATCCTGGTTGGTTGAACATTCATTGTGCAAACAGTACATTATGTTACTGAACATGTTTTCACTTGGCTCACTTTACACAAGATTTTAATTAATTCTGGTCACATATTCCTTGATCATGCATGCTATCAATTTTGCCAGTTACAATATTAAAAAAGTAGACAAATGTATTTAAAAAAAAAAAATCCCCCTTTTTTTTTATGGGTCTGCATCATCAAACTGCCCAGTTTCCATGGCTTCCTCGCCATCCATGTCTCCATTCCTCACTTCATTACTTGCAACACTTCCATCAGGTACTACAGACTCCGGGCCTGCTGAAGAAAGTATTTGGCATTCTAATAGATGACTGCAACTGTTTACGTGGGTATTCAAAAAAATTATAAGAACAGCAGCATCAAAATAGTGACAAAATAAAAAACTCAAAACTGCGTTCATCAAAACAATACAAGAGAAGTGTGTAAGATTACCTATTTGTGATTACCTAATTGTAATTACAGAAGAAGAGTCTCACTTATGGAGTACCACCTAGTGTTTATGGTCTCATTTTCCTGGATCTCTTCTGATAATTTAACCACCAATTGTGAAGAAATATTTTCTAGTTTCCTTTTAACACTACATTTTCCTCATTTAAAATGTGGGCCTTTTGTTGTTTTTAGAGGAAGTACCAAGAAATCTCCATCTATTTTTTCAGTGTTTCATCTTGTCATTATCTGTTTGCAGCTACAAGAGTAGGTGTCTATTTTTTTTGGTGTTTAATACATTTTTTTTTATCAAGTTCCAACTGTTGCAGCATTTCCTACATCCTCTCATTATGCACTCTTCTCTTATTACTCCATGAAGAAGAGTGCTTTAGTACATCTTTGACGCTACTCTTTCTGTTTACAACTTTGCTTCTCTCTCACCATGTCGAAGATAGGATAAATCTATTATCTACTTTTGTATCCTTTTATAACCCTACATGTGGTTATGTCTACAGATCAGTTACAGTTCAATGAAAAAGAATGCTCAAGTTTTGTGTGCAAAGCAATAGTCCTTTAATAATTGGTGGGACAAGCACTTTTCAAACACCAGATTCAACAGGCTGCAATGCAGGAGCTGATTTTGGCCAACAGGTCCCTGATATTAGTGCACAAAAACACCTAGGGCAATCAGTTGACCACAGACTTGGCTACCAAAGTTATAGTACTGTAGTAGTGATAAAAGGCAGTGGTGGCACTGACAGTAGTAGTATTCAATGAACAAATCCAATTATCACTTGTATTTATGAAATGTGCTTTTTGGATGATTAACATGTGCTGTAGATAGTATTATATAGATTTATTTAGGTTAAAGCAACCTGACCTAAAATAGCTATACAGTATTTGATTTTGTAACAGACTTATATCATTAAGATAGTGAGGCATTGAAATGTGCGAGAAAATGAATCATGCCATACAAGGATATGTAGTTAAGCCTTAAATAACTAGAAAGAATTAATGTTACGAATAATAGCCTTGATTTACTGTCAGCCCCTCTGCTAAATCTCCAACTTTCCAGTTTGGCTCTAAGTACTTTTTCTTTTTCTTTGATCCTTCAGTAACTTGAGCTAAACTTTTTTTTTTTCCCCCCCATTTCCACTTTCTGGGAATAAATTTGAATAAATTTTTCATATACTGCAGCACTTGGGGAATGGTAAGTAATCAGCTTTGATCCAAGGAAGGGCAGTTCCAATTCCATAGATCAAGAGCCTTCACCAACATCAAAGGTTTCACTAATATTGTCAAGTCTCTTCCTTTCTTGTTTTCCTTCCTCCAAACTAAGTAATTATCCTTGAGTACTAGCTCATTTACAATACACAAATAACCAGCACATAAAAGAGAGAAGCTTACGACGACGTTTCGGTCCGACTTGGACCATTGACAAAGTCACACTAACCAGAGGTGGAGCAGGACGGCTATATATAGGCAGGAAGAGGTGGTGGTGGTAGTAGTAGTAGTATGTAGTAGTACAAGAATTGTATATAATACCGACAAGATGAAATTAAGACACATGCACAACACCCGGGCATCCCCATCGTAGACGTTTCGCCATCCAGCCAGCCACTGGAAGGCGAAACGTCCACAACTAAGACAACCAGACGCTGCACATGTGTCCTAATTTCATCAGTAGTTGTAGTAGTAGTAGAAGAAGAAGAGGTAGTAGTGGTAGTGGTAGAAGTGGGAAATAAGGATGACGAGCCAGTCAAATACAAAGGAAGGGGAGCACTGCAAGAGCTAGATGCCCACAGAGGGAGAGCAAGCGCACAGAGGTGCATGAAAGGGGAAGTGGTGAAATAAATGAAGAAGGAACAGAAACACGAGACAGGAGAGAGAAAGACAACCCAGAGGAGAAAAGGAAAGAGGAAAGGGGAAGAGGAAGAAGAAAAAGAAAAAGAAAAAATGAGGATTCAGGTTAAGTCACGGGTGTTCTGAAGTTTGGAGCATTTTACAATGTAGTGGGAGAGGAAGGCATCTACAGAGACGAAGCCAGGGCTAAGGTTCATACAAGGAAAGTTGTGTATTAGAGAGGATTCAACTAGACGGCAACTGTTCGAGTTGGAAGTAGGGAAGACAGTTTTAGCAGAAGACCAGTCAATAAGATGGCTATGATCTCTGACGTGACAGAAAAGAGCATTGTTAGTGTCGGCAAGTCTCTGGGTTGTCTTTCTCTCTCCTGTCTCGTGTTTCTGTTCCTTCTTCATTTCACCACTTCCCCTTTCATGCACCTCTGTGCGCTTGCTCTCCCTCTGTGGGCATCTAGCTCTCTTGCAGTGCTCCCCTTCCTTTGTATTTGACTGGCTCGTCATCCTTATTTCCCACTTCTACCACTACCACTACTACTACCTCTTCTTCTTCTACTACTACTACAACTACTGATGAAATTAGGACACATGTGCAGCGTCTGGTTGTCTTTGTTGTGGACGTTTTGCCATCCAGTGGCTGGCTGGACGGCGAAACGTCTACGATGGGGATGCCCGGGTGTTGTGCGTGTGTCTTAATTTCATCTTGTTGGTATTATATACAATTTTTGTACTACTACTACTACCACCACCTCTTCCTGCCTATATATAGCCGTCCTGCTCCACCTCTGGTTAGTGTGACTTTGTCAATGGTCCAAGTCGGACCGAAACGTCGTCGTAAGCTTCTCTCTTTTATGTGCGGGTTATTTGTGTATCGTTCCAGTCACGGTATTGTGCCTTTTTTATTTAGTTACTCATTTACAATTTTTTTTTATTAGTTAAGCTCACTGGGTAAAGCTTTTTCCTCATTTATAATGTCCCTTAATACTAGTCTTTCAGAGGTTACTAAATCAATGTTTGTATGTGAATCTAAGCGTGTGCATTTCCTTCTATTTTTTATTTTTTTTTGGTTTCTTATCCACCCTCTGTTAATCTCCTTGAAAAACTATTGGACAGGAGAGTTCAGCCATTAGAAATTTTTTTATCGTTGATACTATTTCATTATTTAATCCTTTGACAGTCTATATACATACAGTACTGTATATTGACACAGTAAGCCTGATTATGGGATTGTGAGGGTTTAACGTCTGCACAATAAGACTGATGAGATTATGAGGGTTTAACCCTTGCATAACCGAGGCAAAAAAATCACCGAGTCAGCAAGTGCTGTAGAACCATAGTGCATAATGTAGTTACTCAATAGTTCTTCACTGACTGTCTAAATCACTAACAAAGCCAGCATTACCAAGGAGTGGGTTACAGCTCTAAAACTACTAACCCACCAGACCAGTGCTTTCAGAAGACTGCTCTGCAGCCTCCATTGCATGAATTTAAATGATTGGTGGGTTATTTGATGAATTTTGATGAGAAACGCATCAGATATGATCAAGGGGAATGAGAGGTCAGGTAATTTTTGAGCAAGCCTTGAAGCTTGAGCAGACCACACATTTCACAAACTCTTCACACGGTGTAAACTCAGTTGTTTCAGCTGCTGCCTAGAATTTGTGTAGTGTACAATATAAACTTGTATCACCTAAGTTATAGAAAGTGAAACTGTCACCAGCCAATGATGACAAGGGTCTCTTGAGTGAGCATCTTCCAAATACATTACCATAAGTACAATGGAGCAACATATACACATACTAATGATTTTTTATTAAAACTACATATTACTAAGTTGGGTCTATAGTTTTGAAGATCTTTCTTATTAGCATTTTCAAATACTACCATATTATTTACTATTTTCCATTTATCTACAAGTTTACCTCCTGTACTTAATTCTCAAAGAGCACATAATATACAATTTCACATTCACTGAAAATCTAGGGTGATACCATGTCTGGTTCTTATTACTTTCATCTTTATCAGAAAAAAAATCTTTACATCATCTCTGATAATTTATAGCACTATTTCATTTCTCTGCTGGGGACAAAAGTATAATTCATTAATATCATTTCTTGAAAATATTTTGAAATGCCTTAGATTCGACAAGACTTGCAATAACCTTAAATCTATGTAATTTTTCTCTTGAATAGATGGTTTCATTTTTAAGTCTCTCTCCTCTTCTTAGCTTATAACTGTAGTACACTCCTTACACAATTTTCATATGATGAAATTCTCATTTAAATCTATTGGGAAATGGGTTGAGGTAGTTTCTATATTAGTTTCAAGTGTTTAGAGAAGAAAATGCTGAAGTTGATGAACAGGCTTGATTTACTGCATTGGTAATATGCTTTCTTTGTTGACTGAACTCAGGATCCATTCAGGTTTATCAGAAAAATGTAATCTTGTGTGCAAGTGGTGTATGCAGCCAGTCAGAAAGGTGGATTACAGGGTAGTTAAGTGATGTTTGTTTGCTTAAGACTGCCTAATACAGCTTGCTTTCTACTTTTCTATTTTTTTTTTTTAATAATAGATGATTAACTAAATGCACACCCTTCCTTGCAAAAGTAATTCTCTCAAATTCACAGCCCATTCTGGGAAATCCCCTTTCTTGAAGTCATGTAATTTTGAATCTTTCTGACATTTCAAATGCCTTAAGTTATAAAAAAAAAAGCTTTCTTGTTAATTTTTTTAGCCAAGATCCAAATAAAATCCTTCCTTGGCAATCCTATGCAATTTTGAACAATTAAAACTGATTCTCACCACCTTCCAGGTTGTCTTCAGAGGAACTAGGCATATGATATCCATTTTCACTCACTTCATACTCTCCTTCATCTTCATCATCATCATCTTCTCCAACATCTGTAAAACAATATTCATGATTAATACCTAGTAAAACAATATTCATGATTAATACCTAGTATGTCAACTAGGTAAATACAGTTAGAGTGCATGTCTTGCAATTAGTGAATAAATGATTAAGCCTCCCCACTCCTTGCACTAAACCAAACGCAGGTTTTTCACTTCACATACAAACATAAAATAAAAATAAATAAATTCATATAAAACTGATAAACTCAAGATTTTCACACTAAAATATTGCCCTCCAAAACAATAATGTTTTTGTTAATTTTCAACTGATCCATTGTTCATTATGTTCAAGTGTTTTTTCTGCTTTTCCAGTTTTTAAAGAACAGCTGAATAAGGGAAGGGTGACTGATGCCACATTTTAAGGTAAGTATTGTATGTACTGTGCATATTGATTTTGTGTCTTTTTTTACACCTAGTTGCACTGAACACTGAATATGATAGTGTAAACATGTTATCAGGAGTTTTAGACACATTTGGTATTGAATAAAGAGCTCTTTTCCACTCGCCAATGATTTTCACTTATTATCGGGAGTCAGGAACCTTACAGCAGTAAAAATGGGGCCCCTCATGTACACTGCAAACAGAAATTAAATTTCTGCAAAAATGTAATAATTCTTACTTTCATCTGACTGCTGATCCTCTGGATCTGGGTGGAGAAGCTGACAGTCATTGAGGGCCTTGTACATGGGCTCCAGCGAGACATGGTCAGATGGTACAAACCGAACCTCAGTCATGGCTGATTCATCGTCTTCACCATCAGAGTCAGAATCTCCATCATTCAATGCATTGGCTGAAATTATTAGTAATTAAGAGAAAATACATAAAATTATTGTAATGCGATATCCTAACACAAGAGCAGTTAATAATGCCTAATTTCCTCTTGATTTTGCCCTAAAGCAAGATTTTTCAATTTGAGCCTTTTCTGACATGCAAATAAAAAACTTACAAAGTCTTTTTCACACAAATGGCTCCCATTTTTCAATTTGCCAAAAGATTTTACTGGTCACAAGCCTTTAACACACAGATCTGGATATCAAGAGTTTATGTATGAAAACATGCTCAACTGACCTCTTGAACACTGGATGGTTAAAAAAAAAAAAACTATAAATCTAGTTGCCTCCCTCATTTCCCTAATAAAATCTGAAAAGGTATACATAGTTTTTTTTACAGACATAATTGCATAAAAAAAAATGCTCATGTACCATAAAATGCTATTTTGGTTATATTCCACTGTTTCAACCAGTGTACTTATGGCTACCTGTATTTTATAAATCACTGCTTCATGAGTAGGAACACATCTCAATTACTGGGAATACTTAAGTTCCTAAATCTGTACTCCCTAGAATGCAGGAGGGAGAGATACATGATTATATATACCTGGAAAATCCTAAAGGGATTAGTGCCAAAGTTGCACACGAAAATCACTCCCTACGAAAGCAAAAGACTCAGCAGATGGTGCAAAATCCCCAAATGAAAAACACAACAAGTGTCAGGGGCCCAAGACTGTTCAACTGCCTCCCAGCATACATCAGGGGAATTACCAGTAGACCCCTGGTTGTCTTCAAGCAGGTGCTGGACAGGCATCTAAAGTCAGTACCTGACCAGCCGGGTTGTCGTTCCTAAGTTGGATTATGTGCGGCCAGCAATAACAGCCTGGTTGATCAGGCCCTGATCCACCATGGGGCCTGGTCACAGACCAGGCTGTGGGGGCGTTGACCCCAGAACACTCTCCAGGTATACACCTCAGCTACTGTAATTACATTCATGGGGAAGCACTAAACTCAAAGGTTATACATTGCCTGGGAGGAATGGGATGCATTCCAGGTTCAATCCAAGGAAGAGAAAGGTCCAATTCCTTGGATCAAGAGTCCCTCAATAGCATCAAGGAACCTCCCTTGAGGAGAAGGGATACACTAGAAGTTGGTAAAAATCAACTTTAGCACTAAGAGATACAAATGAATACTGTAGCCTATTTAAACTACAGATGCTCTAAATATAGAAGGTGCCCTCAAAAAGCTGCAGGACTGCCGCAAAAAAAATACATACATATATATACAGTATAGGCTTACCTAATTGCCTGGTCAAAGTTGTGTCCCTCAAAGTACACTCTTTGGGAGGCTAGACACTGACCCCCCCTGCCTCTGTCATCTCTCAAAACATTTCTGGAACTATTCTTTCCCAATGGTGTCTAACATGGGCAATGATTCTGTATACATCTCCTCCACATCATTAACCCCTTCAGGGTCCAAGGCCCAAATCTGAAGTGGTGCCCCAGTGTCCAAGAATTTTAAACAAAAAAAATTTGTTATTTTTTCTTATGAAATGGTAGAGAATCTTTTTGTGAATGTAATAAAAGAAAAAGTACGAAATTTGATGGAAAATTAACGAAATTATGCTCTCGCAAATTTTGATGTGTCAGCGATATTTACGAAGCGGCAATTTTGCTGACTTTGACTCCCATTTTAGGCCAATTACATTATTCCAGTCAACCAAATTCTTAGCTATTTCACTAGTATTACTTCATTCTATCGATTGAGCACAAGAAATCGCCAAGTCAACTGTTTCAACTGCAAATTAAAGTGATCGGAAATTGTTAATTTGGCCAATTTAACACAAAGTTCAAAATATTCCAATTTCAAAATAGGGTCCAGAATAAACAATGTAGGTATTCCTGGAGCTATACTAACATTTCCTCTGTTCATTAGTTACGTTTTGAGGCTTTACAAATAAATTCCATTTTGATTTTTTATTCACATAATGAAGGAGGGGTGTTAATGTTGCAGTTTAAAAACTGTAGTGTAAAGCACCCTTCTGGCAAGACAGTGATGGAGTGAATGATGGTGAAAGTTTTTCTTTTTCGGGCCACCCTGCCTTGGTGGGAATCGGCCAGTGTGATAATAAAATAAAAAAAAATAAAATAATGAATTTTTATTCACACCAAAAAATAGAAGATTTACTGTTATGCAATACTGTAATAATTGTATAAATATCATCACCATATTTGTGAATGCATATTAGACCCACCAGCTGGCGTGTATTAGACGTGTGAGGTCATTTGTTTACTCTTGAATATCGGCAAAAATTTAACATTTCTGCTACTTTGAGCTCAGTTTCAAGCCATTTCCAGTGCTAAAACCAATCAAAATTATCTCTATTTCTGTAATATGTCTTCCATTCTATCAAACGAGACCAAGAAATCGCAAATATTTTTTATTATTTATTATCACACTGGCCGATTCCCACCAAGGCAGGGTGGCCCGAAAAAGAAAAACTTTCACCATCATTCACTCCATCACTGTCTTGCCAGAAGGGTGCTTTACACTACAGTTTATAAACTGCAACATTAACACCCCTCCTTCAGAGTGCAGGCACTGTACTTCCCATCTCCAGGACTCAAGTCCGGCCTGCCGGTTTCCCTGAACCCCTTCATAAATGTTACTTTGCTCACACTCCAACAGCACGTCAAGTATTAAAAACCATTCGTTTCCATTCACTCCTATCAAACACGCTCACGCACGCCTGCTGGAAGTCCAAGCCCCTCGCACACAAAACCTCCTTTACCCCCTCCCTCCAACCTTTCCTAGGCCGACCCCTACCCCGCCTTCCTTCCACTACAGACTGATACACTCTTGAAGTCATTCTGTTTCGCTCCATTCTCTCTACATGTCCGAACCACCTCAACAACCCTTCCTCAGCCCTCTGGACAACAGTTTTGGTAATCCCGCACCTCCTCCTAACTTCCAAACTACGAATTCTCTGCATTATATTCACACCACACATTGCCCTCAGACATGACATCTCCACTGCCTCCAGCCTTCTCCTCGCTGCAACATTCATCACCCATGCTTCACACCCATATAAGAGTGTTGGTAAAACTATACTCTCATACATTCCCCTCTTTGCCTCCAAGGACAAAGTTCTTTGTCTCCACAGACTCCTAAGTGCACCACTCACCCTTTTCCCCTCATCAATTCTATGATTCACCTCATCCTTCATAGACCCATCCGCTGACACGTCCACTCCCAAATATCTGAATACATTCACCTCCTCCATACTCTCTCCCTCCAATCTGATATCCAATCTTTCATCACCTAATCTTTTTGTTATCCTCATAACCTTACTCTTTCCTGTATTCACTTTTAATTTTCTTCTTTTGCACACCCTACCAAATTCATCCACCAATCTCTGCAACTTCTCTTCAGAATCTCCCAAGAGCACAGTGTCATCAGCAAAGAGCAACTGTGACAACTCCCACTTTGTGTGTGATTCTTTATCTTTTAACTCCACACCTCTTCTCAAGACCCTCGCATTTACTTCTCTTACAACCCCATCTATAAATATATTAAAAAACCACGGTGACATCACACATCCTTGTCTAAGGCCTACTTTTACTGGGAAATAATTTCCCTCTTTCCTATGTACTCTAACTTGAGCCTCACTATCCTCGTAAAAACTCTTCACTGCTTTCAGTAACCTACCTCCTACACCATACACTTGCAACATCTGCCACATTGCCCCCCTATCCACCCTGTCATACGCCTTTTCCAAATCCATAAATGCCACAAAGACCTCTTTAGCCTTATCTAAATACTGTTCACTTATGTTTCACTGTAAACACCTGGTCCACACACCCCCTACCTTTCCTAAAGCCTCCTTGTTCATCTGCTATCCTATTCTCAGTCTTACTTTTAATTCTTTCAATAATAACTCTACCATACACTTTACGAGGTATACTCAACAGACTTATCCCCCTATAATTTTTGCACTCTCTTTTGTCCGCTTTGCCTTTATACAAACGAACTATGCATGCTCTCTGCCAATCCCTAGGTACCTTACCCTCTTCCATACATTTATTAAATAATTGCACCAACCACTCCAAAACTATATCCCCACCTGCTTTTAACATTTCTATCTTTATCCCATCAATCCCGGCTGCCTTACCCCCTTTCATTTTACCTACTGCCTCACGAACTTCCCCCACACTCACAACTGGCTCTTCCTCACTCCTACAAGATGTTATTCCTCCTTGCCCTATACACGAAATCACAGCTTCCCTATCTTCATCAACATTTAACAATTCCTCAAAATATTCCCTCCATCTTCCCAATACCTCTAACTCTCCATTTAATAACTCTCCTCTCCTATTTTTAACTGACAAATCCATTTGTTCTCTAGGCTTCCTTAACTTGTTAATCTCACTCCAAAACTTTTTCTTATTTTCAACAAAATTTGTTGATAACATCTCACCCACTCTCTCATTTGCTCTCTTTTTACATTGCTTCACCACTCTCTTAACCTCTCTCTTTTTCTCCATATACTCTTCCCTCCTTGCATCACTTCTACTTTGTAAAAACCTCTCATATGCTAACTTTTTCTCCCTTACTACTCTCTTTACATCATCATTCCACCAATCGCTCCTCTTCCCTCCCGCACCCAGTTTCCTGTGACCACAAACTTCTGCTGAACACTAACACTACATTTTTAAACCTACCCCATACCTCTTCGACCCTATTGCCTATGCTCTCATTAGCCCATCTATCCTCCAATAGCTGTTTATATCTTTCCCTAACTGCCTCCTCTTTTAGTTTATAAACCTTCACCTCTCTCTTCCCTGATGCTTCTATTCTCCTTGTATCCCATCTACCTTTTACTCTCAGTGTAGCTACAACTAGAAAGTGATCTGATATATCTGTGGCCCCTCTATAAACATGTACATCCTGAAGTCTACTCAACAGTCTTTTATCTACCAATACATAATCCAACAAACTACTGTCATTTTGCCCTACATCATATCTTGTATACTTATTTATCCTCTTTTTCTTAAAATAT
Organism: Cherax quadricarinatus; assembly: GCF_038502225.1. Lineage (NCBI taxonomy): Eukaryota > Metazoa > Arthropoda > Malacostraca > Decapoda > Parastacidae > Cherax > Cherax quadricarinatus. The sequence continues at coordinate 14,800,841 of NC_091370.1, forward strand.
GTATTACCTATAACTAAACCCCTTTCTATACAAAGTTCAATCAAAGGGCTCCCATTATCATTTACACCTGGCACCCCAAACTTACCTACCACACCCTCTCTAAAAGTTTCTCCTACTTTAGCATTCAGGTCCCCTACCACAATTACTCTCTCACTTGGTTCAAAGGCTCCTATACATTCACTTAACATCTCCCAAAATCTCTCTCTCTCCTCTGCATTCCTCTCTTCTCCAGGTGCATACACGCTTATTATGACCCACTTCTCGCATCCAACCTTTACTTTAATCCACATAATTCTTGCATTTACACATTCATATTCTCTTTTCTCCTTCCATAACTGATCATTCAACATTACTGCTACCCCTTCCTTTGGTCTAATTCTCTCGGATACTCCAGATTTAATCCCATTTATTTCCCCCCACCGAAACTCCCCTACCCCCTTCAGCTTTGTTTCGCTTAGGGCCAGGACATCCAACTTCTTTTCATTCATAACATCAGCAATCATCTGTTTCTTGTCATCTGCACTACATCCACGCACATTCAAGCATCCCAGTTTTATAAAGTTTTTCTTCTTCTCTTTTTTAGTAAATGTCTACAGGAGAAGGGGTTACTAGCCCATTGCTCCCGGCATTTTAGTCGCCTCATACGACACGCATGGCTTACGGAGGAAAGATTCTTTTCCACTTCCCCATGGACAATAGAAGAAATAAAGAAGAACAAGAGCTATGTAGAAAAAGGAGAAAAACCTAGATGTATGTATATATATATGCATGTGCATGTCTGTGAAGTGTGACCAAAGTGTAAGTAGGAGTAGCAAGATATCCCTGTTATCTAGCGTATTTATGAGACAGAAAAAGACACCAGCAATCCTACCATCATGCAAAACAGTTACAGGTTTCTGTTTCACAGTCATCTGGCAGGACGGTAGTACTCCCCTGGGTGGTTGCTGTCTACCAACCTACTACCTAAAAATCGCAAATACAACTATAAAAAACATACGAAAAAACACTGCAAAGTCGCTGTTTTAATCGAAAAAACATGATTTCAGTTTTTTTTCTCTCATTATACACAGTGTGCTGCAGGATCTGTTTCATGTGGTGCACACATACCACATAGATGTATTCTCTCATATTTAGGCCCAAATGTACCACTCGCAGTTTATCAGAGGGAGCTGATCTCATGACATAGATCTACGGTTTGGACCCTGAACGTAAAGCCGCAGATCTACGGGACGGACCCTGAAAGGGTTAAAATGCCTCTGAGTGCCATTTTTATTTTTGGAAGACAAAGTCACAGGGGATTAGATCTTGGGAGTAGAGAGGGTGGGGGATGACTACCATAAGCAACAATCTTTCCAGAACCAAGTCAACAAGCAGGGAGCAAATTTCCCAGCCATTCGACTTGTGTTCAAATTTTCAGTCAGAATGATTTGGCATAACTCAAGAAATTCCCATAGCTATTGCAACATCTTGGATAATCTGACAATGATCTTCGTGAATAGCCTTCTCACTGAAGGAATGTTGACATCTGTTTTTGTCGTTGAAGAATGACTAGTGTGTTTATCCTCAAATGATGTTCATCCTGCTATGAATAGAGAAAACCATTCAAAACACTATGGCCCATTGCTTTGTCACCAAATGTTTGCTGAAGCATTTTGCGAGTTTCACTAGCTGTTTTACAGAGCATGAAATGGAATTCCAAACATGCATGCTGTTCTGTCTTTTAAATTTTCATTCTGCTACACAAAAAAAATCACAATGCTCTGGCACGACAATAAATGCCCATCTAACCTCAATGGAATGGCTAACTGCACTGAAACACCACACTACTTCACAAAGAAATGTACTGTGCAGAGTGATCTACACTGCTGCTATGTTTCACCCAGGAAGTGAAAATTCAAGTCTGAGAACTTTCTGATAGTACTTCACGCACAACAAATTTCATATCTTGAAAACTCTAAGTAAAAATGTGTTATAGTATTTATTATATTCATAAACTCTGCTATATTAAATAACACTAATAGGTGTTCACCTTAATCTAATATAAAAAATATTTGTATTTAAGTTAACACTAATCAGTCTGTTAACTTCATGTTGTACAGTAACATAAAGTCCTGTAAATTTTTATCATAGTGTGTATGTAATAAAATATTTTTCTTACATAGAAAACCTACACTGTCAAGAAATGCTGTAGAACATTAACGTAAGTGCTTAATTACTGCCCGTTTCATGGTATATTCAACTTTTTATATACAGTATTGTACATGCAATTTACAGATAATAGTGAAATAAAAGAATTTAAAGTGCTATTTACTTAGTGGGCTTTGCCTGTATTTCAGAAGTGTTATATCAAGGATTCACACATTTTATTCCCTGTATGGCATCCACTTGTTTTCTGATACCCTAGTGCCTCACTTTTCCAACACTACCCTAGATTTAGCTTCATGTCTGGTCAAGAGCCTATCCTTATGTGCCCTATGTCCCAAAGTATTTTCCACGTAATGATCATGTGAGCCCCCCCCTCATTCTTTCTAAGGAGTTCACTCCTTTCAGCTTTCTAAATGCACTCCTTTGAAATTTATGAGTTTCACTTTGATGCAATACATGGAGATTCCATCTTGGCAAAGCATATTCAAGCATGGCTGCATATACGAGGTAAACTGCTTTGAATAATTATTTGTCTGGGTTCCTAAATACCACTCTTACATTTCGAGTGTAGCCTGTGCTGATGTTATTATATTTGCTTGTGCCTCGAAACACAGGTTTAGGGTGGTGATTAATTTATAGGTCTTTCTCTGTTCCTGCAAGCTTTCTGCTTTCTCCCAAATGGTACTTACTATCTTTGACCTCCTCTCTGCCTCCAATCTATAATCTTTATACAGTACTTTTACTCCAGTACTCATTTCTCTGACTATCCATGAATGCTTTCGAAATCTTCCATCATTTTATTTTTTTTTACCTTCAGTTTGTATTATCCTTATTTTGGCATCATCCATAAACAGTCAGGTAGTAGGTTGGTAGACAGCAACCATCCAGGGAGGTACTACCATCCTGTCAAACGAGTGTGAAATGAAAACCCGTTAAATGTTTTGCACTCTGGCAGGGTTGTTAATCTTTTTTCTCAAGATGATAGGTAAATCTTACAAACTTTCTATTTACATTCAGTATACATATACAATAACTTAATAGTTCTTAATCTTGTAATATGTCCATTTCAACCTAGGAAAACCATGGGAAAGATAATTTCTAGAGCCACTACCTGAACAGATAACAGGAAAATATTGAGGGGGCATATTCCAGTTATCAGGTCATTAATATACAGCATGCTACAGTATAAAACAATATGGAGTCCAACACTAATCCCTGTGGGCCTCCCTAGTTATACTCTCCCATCCTGTTTCATACCTAAGAGATTTGATAGGAATTCACTAAATCTCAATAAAATAATAGGTAAAAGAAAATTACATTAATCACAGTTCCTCACCCGCTGAAGAATCCAACTTGGCATCAACCATGAGATAGAGGCATGGATGGGCAAAGCTTGATACATCTCTGCTGATAGCATGAATGGCAATGTGAGGATATTGCAGAGAAAAACCTTCATTCACACCATCTTTGGCCCAAGATACCCGGCTGTTGGAGAGAAGAGAAAGCATTACTGTTCAGGTACTAAATTATAGTAAAACAAGCAGGCAATTCTTAGCAAGTCAAACAATTAGGGGTCATTATGTGCTTTTCTCCAGAACAGAAATCAATTAACATTTTACACAACAAATAACAACAAAGTTATCTACTGCATGGAAAAATAGTTACTTGTTGTGGAAACTTTGTCTAGGTTATAAGAGGCAAAAATAAGAATATTATTTATGTCAATGGAGACAGTTGCATTTTAAACAAATAGGAAGAAGCTGTATTTTAATAATACAACAGCATAACTCAACCCAACCAAACTGAAATAAGACTAGCTGTAAAAATTTCAGTCAGGTTAAGATAGGCAACATTATGTTTGGTTATTTAAATAAAAATTATCTTTTTCAACTAGGCAGTAAATATAAATAATTATCTTTATTGCACAGCACGCTTAATACTGGAGAATTTACATAAAACAACACACCCAGGAGTAAAGTACTACATAGTGACCCAACCAGGACAACCAGCACCAAATTTAATTACTTAAATCAATAACCTTTCACCAGCATCAAGGAACACATTAAAGAACATTTTTACCACAAGTTTCTTTCTCAGTTTCCTTTAATAAAATCTGGAACTGTACACAAGTGCTCTTTTACACAATTTATCGTTATGACCACACCATTTATGACCATATTTTGAGGGGCCAAATTTCTAGAATGACTGCATTGGCAGTCTTATAATTATGCTGGCTTGAAAAAGCTATGAAATTAATAACTTCACCAAAGCCTAAAGAGCATGTGAAAATAAAATCATTCTTGATGGCAATACTTCACTAAAGCCTATTGTTACATTCATGGGGAAGCACTAAATCCATAGGGCTAATACAGTGCTTTTGGGGAATAAAATTTGGATTTAAGGAATTGGAGCACTGGTTCAAATCCTTGATCAAGAGCTCCCTCACCATCATCAAGGAATATTCTCTGAGGGGCACCAAAACCTCCCCCCCAAAAAAAAAAATTTTTTTATTAACACATCGATCATTTCTCACTAAGGTATGGTGGCCTAAAAATTATAATAACCATGGGGAGCGCTAAACCCACAGGATTATACAGCGCATGTGGGCGGGGGGGGTTGGTTGGAAAGTATTCAAGCTCATTTAAGGAAACTGGAGCACATATCCACTTCCCTAGATCAAGAGCCCCTCACCAGCGTCAAGGAACCTCCCTTGAGGGGCCGAGAAAGAAAAACTCATCATTCACTTCAGTCTTGCCGGAGACGCGCTTACTAGTTATAAAACTGCCACAGTACCACCCCTCCTTCAGAGTGCACGCACTGTACTTTCCATATTCGACTGCAAGGTCATAAGAGTAAAAAAACGAAAAAAAAAAAAACTCTACCTCTCAGCGATATAGAGGGTCCCTGATCCCAGTTCCCTCTGGTTCATGAAGGCCTGAGTGTCCCGCTGCAGGTGGCGGATACCTTCCACGGGAGGTGGCAGATCTGGCAGCAACATCATTCACACAACGAAGTCCAATTCAATCTAACACTTCGTTATTTTAGGCAGTGTCTGCGGTTGTGAGTCGAGGAGAGAGGGAGAAAGAAGACCCGCGTGCTGCCAATGTTGTGGTGGTGGGGAGAAACACTAGTAGGAGAGCATACTGCTGCTCCCTCACACATGTATGGGAATCCAACCGCCAGATGACAGTGTAAGTAAGTTTATTCAGCTAAGTAAGTTTATTCAGGCAAGTTTATTCAGGTAAGTAAGTTTAAGGAAAGTAAGTTTATTCAGGCAAGTTTATTCAGGTAAGTTTATTTAGGTAAGTAAGTTTATTCAGGTAAGAAAGCTTATTCAGGTAAGTTTATTCAGGTAAGTAAGTTTATTCAGGTAAGAAAGTTTATTCAGGTAAGTTTATTTAGGTAAGTTTATTTATGTAACTAAATTTATTCAGGTAAGTAAGTTTATTCAGGAATAGGTACACATAAATACAGTTACACAAATTATCATGCATAACGGCATATATGTAGATTATCTAGGATAACTCAAAAACGTCAAAGTGACTTATTTCCACTGGGATCCTTGTAAAAGCTGACTGGAAGTGTCTTGCCTTGTCATGGACAAATCACTTTATTTAGGATTAATAATAGGTAAGTTTATTTAGGCACAGGTACACATAAGTACAATTATCATACATACTATAAATTACCTAGGATAACCCGAAAAGTCAAAGCGACATTTCCTTTTGTTGTGTGATAATTATTTTGAGAGGGAGAGCACCAAGCATGTAGTCCAGGCTGAATTACAACTGGATATGCTGAATGTTGAATACAGAGTAAAGCAACTGAAGTTAAATCACGTTTATAAAATTGCTCACAAGCTGTGTCCAGAATATCTTGCTGCCAAGTTTGTCAAGGTTGGAAACCAAAACCAGTATGGTACAAATGAACACAACTGTGTAATATTTACAGTAGGTGGTCAAGCTTCAAGCACTTTTTATTATACAGCAGCAAAGGAGTGGAACGGGTTGCCTGCACATGTCAAAGTCTGTCCTAGCATGAGCCAGTTAAGGAAGAGAGCTAAAAGGTACATAATGAGTGAAGCTACAGAAAGAGAGGAGAGTGATTTCTTGTATAGTTAACATTCACGTCCTCTTTTTAATGTTAATGTAAATAACTCGGTTTACCTTATTCCTAGTATAATCTCTTTTTATTGTAAATAATTTTCGCATGGTTGAATTACTTAGCCGTTTTAACTTTTAAGGTTTAAATAATAAGATTTTACAGGGACCCCAATAGAAATAAGTCACTTTGAGTTTTTTAAGGTCTGAATAATAAGATATTAAAAGGACACCAATAGAAATTAGTCATATTGTCTGACTTATGTTACTATGTACCTGTACCTGGATAAATATACTTATTTAAACAACACTTGTGTTAGTAAAGTAACTAAACTATTATTAAGAATGTATAATACATCCACTGAACTAGCTAATAACTGTCATGGGCCTAAATTTTATTCCGAATGTATAATTTAGGGTTAACAAAAGAAGAAAGGAACACCTATAATCTTAGCCTAGAGGAAGCGAAATATTTGCTTCATAAAATCCATAGTTATCCATTCATGTGAGTTTGATTCATTTTCTGTTTCTTGTATGGAGCGTTATCTTATTTATTTACTGGTATGCAATCCCCAGGAAACATTTAATTATTATTATTATTATTATTATTATTATTATTATTATTATTATTATTATTATTATTATTATTATTAATTATTATTATTATTATTATTATTATTATTATTATTATTATTATTATTATTATTACCATTATTATTATTATTATTATTATTATTATTATTATTATTATATTATTATTATTATTGAAAGGACACAAGTGCAACTAATGTGACATTTATTGTGGCAACGTTTCGCTCTCCAGGAGCTTTATCAAGCCATTACAAACAATACATAGACACAGATGGTATATAAAGGCTCAGAGTGAGGTGAATACTATTGAGGTACCATTTCGATGTTCACTAGTGGTAGTGGTAGTGACAAAAGTAATACAATACTACTACTACTACTACTACTACCACTAGTGAACATCGAAATGGTACCTCACTAGTATTCACCTCACTCTGAGCCTTTATATACCCTCTGTGTCCATGTATTGTTTGTAATGGCTTGATAAAGCTCCTGGAGAGCGAAACGTTGCCACAATAAATGTCACATTAGTTGCACTTGTGTCCTTTTACTTTACATATTGTCGGTAATTCTACCAACTTTATTACAATTATTATTATTATTATTATTATTATTATCATTATTATTATTATTATTATTATTATTATTATTATTATTATTATTATTATTATTATTATTATATTAATCATCTTTTTACTGTTATTATTAATGGGAAGTAATAACTTCAAACAAGACAGAGATTATTATTCTCGGGTACTAATACATTATAAAATGTAATTTGGAGATAATCAGACGTAATAGAGTGGCCCCATCGGGTGAATATTGTACTAAAATAAGTGTAAACCAAATAACAATGTGCATAAATAAATGAATAAATAAACGTCATTTATGAACTACTCTATACATACGCACATCTTTATTTAACAGAATATATTATTTTTTTATGTAAAACATAAGTAGACAAAAAGATTACGATCAATTATGCTGCTATAGTGATCTAACTAAAGCACATCAACTGATTTTACATTAAATCTCTAAAGTATATCAGGATTTAACCAACAGGTAGCCTATGACACAGTTTCCATGGCATCAAAACACTGACAGCCAAACATTGCTGTTTTTCTCTCTTATCCTCAGTGACACGTAGAAAACTACCGAGAATATATATAATTGTTTCACGATTATTCGCCTTTAATAGCATAGCATTTATACCTCCGGATAAGTGGAGAAAATATTTAATGTGAGGGGCATTGACCTTCCATGCTGCCAAAGTCATTAATCAATTTAGTCGTAAAATGAGGAACTCGACATTTTGCTGACATATTGGTGGTATTTCTGTCACACGTTATTTGTTACAGTGTCGTGTCCATGATTGTGAAAATTACAGACGGTGGATAAATTCTTATTAATTAAATGTATTTATGCACACGAAAATCACTCACTACGAAAGCAAAAGACTTGGCAGACGATGCAACATCCCTCCAATGAAAAGCAGGGGTGTCACTAGCACGTTAAGAGACCATACAATAAGTGTCAGGGGCCCGAGACTGTTCAACTGCCTCCCAGCATACATAAGGGGGATTACCAACAGACCCCTGGCAGTCTTCAAGCTGGCACTGGACAAGCACCTAAAGTCGGTTCCTGATCAGCCGGGCTGTGGCTCGTACGTTGGTTTGCGTGCAGCCATCAGTAACAGCCTGGTTGATCAGGCTCTGATCCACCAGGAGGCCTGGTCACAGACCGGGCCGCGGGGGCGTTGACCCCCGGAACTCTCTCCAGGTAAACTCCAGGTATGTCTGAAAGCGTTGCTGCCTGTTAGGGTACAGGACGAGTCAGGTAAGCCATGTTTCACATATATATATATAATATATATATATATATATATATATATATATATATATATAATATATATATATATCTTGTCATAGTGATTAAGATAAACAAATAGGAGGAGACAGAAAATTCTGGGATCTTGCCTCCAGTGATCAAGGTCACTTGGGCCAAAACGTTTCCAGTAAACATGTCTTATAGTGATTGCATTTTGTGTCTTACTCCATTTGCGTGCAGCCAGCAGTAACAGCCTGATTGATGAGACCCTGATCCACCACGAGACCTGGTCTCAGCCCTAGCCGCGGGGGCGTTGACCCCCGAAACCCTCTCCAGGTATACTGCTTGTCAGAATCATATAAATTTATAACAAGAAGCAGTCAGTATATAAGAGTAATTTTATCCTTGATTAGATTTCCATAACAAACATTCTACAACACGTAAGACAATTTTTTTTTTCTTATTCGCCGGTATTCTCCCGGCCCGGGTCTTTTCCAAGCAGTGGTGACCCGGCCTTGGCTCCCTATCTGGGGAGTATCTCGAGACCTTAGTCTCCCATGGGAGGAGGTACAAGTACCCCCTCATCTTTGGGACCAAGTGTCCCCAGGCCTAGCCACAGTCCCCGTCCTCACGGGGCTCGTAGGGAGAAGCTAGGCCTCTGGTCTGCCATCTGCCCCGCCCCAAAGGGGCTCGTGGGGATGGCAGTCTTGTGAGCTGCAGGTGGTAGCAAGCTCAAACCTTGACAAAAATATGATGGACATAACGTAACATTCAAATTATTCAACAATAACTTCACTTCCATATATGTGAATGCTATAAAAACATACTATAAATAATATGAAGTTCACTTGTTAGACTGACATTACTCACGAATAAAAATACCGCCATAAATGAAAAGCATTTTACGCAAATATAAGGCACATTATCTTTAAAAAATCTTAACTATAAAATCTAGCACAGCCTCACTTGATCGCGTAATGCTCACACTATAATTTCTTTTTCGTGATGTGCCTTTGTTGCTAGTCTCACAACATAACCATATATTATAGCTAATGATCGTAACAATTCAGCCTAACACTCACATTACCGGGAATACCTAGATCCCTCAAACTGTATTCCCTGTAGCAGAGGCGAGAAGGATACATTATAATTTATACCTGGAAAATACTACACTTGTTCCAAATCTACACACTGAGACAAGGCAGACGATGCAAAATACTCCAGATAAGGAATATGAATGCAATAGGTTAACTAAGATATAATTTATTAAGTATAAATGACACATATGTAATGAAAATTACCAACAGACCCAAAAGAATCTTTCATGAGAAAACATTAAATTCTTTCAAACAGTTTCTATGATTAGTTGGTTAATGGATGTAGAGTCTATCCATTACATGAGGTGTCACAAAATAATGGGTTCCATTTGTGAAATTATGAGTATGTATCGTAGGGAGAGTAATAGGAAGGGATGTAGCTTATGTACTCTAGATTCCACAACATCAGTTACTTGAGCGAGCAGTGGTGAGTCACCATGTTACAAGCTTGTCTTGAGATAAGATAGTCTTTATTTAATCAGGAGAGTCTTTTATCAGGAGTGTGTTAGAGAATAATATTATTATCCATTTTAATAGTTGAAGGACTTGGGACAAAAACTAATCGATGTATTTTTCAATTGCTGGCCATCATAAGATAGGGTTAATGAATGCCAACATGTAAACAAGACATATCGAAAAATAGTTTTACTTATATATTTATAGCCATACATATTAAGTTTTTCATATTTATAAAGCATCCTGTGAGGTTTAGCCTCTTAGCGATCCTCCAGGTCTTGACCCAGGTGTTGACTGATGGACATTACTGATGTCTGAAATTGCTTATGGACGTGACTTCAAGCCATGCATTCTGCCACACATTCAACGCCCTCTTCATCTGCACCGCGAGCATCAGCAGCAGTACAACCACACGCACCATCAACAGTGCCGGTACCACCATACGTATCATCGGCAGCGTCGGTACCACTACACGTATCATCGGAAGCACCGGTACCACCGCCAGCAGCGTCAGCAGTACCACCATCGTTAGCAGCAGCGCCCCCTGGGCCATCATCCATCACCCGCACAGTAGTCCACCTGAGAAAGGATCGCGGGAAACCCTTCCAACCAGCAAAGTTCGGCAAATGTCTGCTTGAATACTTCGGCATCCATGACGACTTCGGGCGGGTGGAGTGTTATATAGAAGATAACATCGTGTACCTGCAACCAGCAGCCTCCTCCTCTCAGGGCAAGCCCCGGAACACGCACACTGACCATCGTAATAGCCAGCCCATGGGTTTCAGGTTCCAGGTAAGAACTCCTTATTGGAAAATAGATAAAGCTAGTTTGATGTTATCTTATCTTCCACTTACGTAAGACAACTTGAAGTTGTCTTCTGCATCCTTCTCATGATTACTCAGCGAATGTCATTTTTTTTTTGTTTCTCAAAAACTTTGGTAAATTTATTAAAAAAAATAAATCTTCATCTGGAAAGAAAGGATTTGAGAGATAATGAATATATTATTTAATGGGGCGCATATATACATCGAGAGATGTGTACATCAGTATATACACCAAGAGATGTATATCTGGGTATATAAACCGAAGAATGTGTATCTTGGGGTATATACACCGAGCTATGTATATACAGTGTATCTATGTATGAATACACAAAAAGATTATTTAAATTCCTGTTTTAAGGATCAAATTATTTTTTGTGTTAGTTTGAATGACCAATGTGCGATAGATTGGGTTTCAAACTAATTAAACTGACTGCGATATTGTAAAATCCAAAAGCCTTTTTTATTTTTTGTAGCGATATTGTAAAACCCAAAAGCCTTTTTTATTTTTTGTAGCATCCACCCTTCTGCGTCGCCCACAAGATCAAGCCCGAAGAGAAGGAGGCACTCCCGCCGGAGATACTGGAGCGTGGTGTGGACGTCGGGGTCTGTATCCTCTTGGAGGCTGCCGAGAGATGCCTTCTCATGACGCGTCGAGCGCAGCACATGAGAACCTTTCCCGGGGTTTGGGTCCCTCCTGGGGGCCATGTAGGTGAGTCAATGAAATGAGTTTTAAACCATAAATAGGTAGTGATGAGAGCATCTTCACTGGGGGTCTACTGCAGCCCTATTTGAAGTCAGGGACATGAAGGATGTTCGGGGTCTCATATGTGATAAGCAAATCTAAAACAACTGAAAGGGACGGAAGCACCACAAGTAGGCTATAGGAGATTCATGGGAATTAATAATTGACATGGGATAGTTAAGAATATTAATTCATGAATGAACATGGGACAATATGGGGTATCCCAGACATCGACATGATTATATAATAACTCAGGACTATAGTTTAATCTCTTTGTCCTTCTAGCGTATTCTCGAATTATCTTTTGAACAACTCTAAAATCCCTGTTTTTTTTTTATCCCCAACGAATCACGTAACCCTTGCTCTTTCTATAAAATCTTCAGCTTTTTTATTTTGTCGTGGGAGCAGAGAAAGGTGAGACGCTGGAGGAGGCAGGTCTACGGGAGGTGATGGAGGAAACTGGGCTACACGTGATACTGAAGAAAGCAGAGGCGGAGAATGAAATATCAGCACCAAAGGAAAATCCACGGTCGTCGTTTATGCTAGAGGAAGGGTGTCGGGTGTTAGGACTGTGGGAGTCCCTCTATCCTCCTGTGCTCTACATGGGACTACCCCAAAGACACCATTTGGTTGTGTACCTTCACCTCAAGGCACCCCTCATGACTTCAGACCTGCAGCGGAGACTCAAGGTGTGTATAAGAAATAGGAACAAAAAGAGTGGAAGACAGCGGGATTTTTTTTATTATTATTATTCGCCGGTTTTCTCCCGGCCCGGGTCTTTTCCAAGTAGTGGTGACCCGGCTTGGCTCCGTATCTGGAAAGTGTCTCGAGACCTAAGTCTCCGATGGACGTAGGTACATTTGTCACAGTGTATACCAAGGAGAACTGAAAGTGAATAAACACTAAATATATTATGTGCGCCGAAGCCTTTCATAATATAATTACACAGTTATTATTGCTGATATTCGCTGTTCAGAAATTTAACTCTGATCAGAAGGCTAGGATCTTTGACACTATGGTTCAAGTCATTCCTTCTACATTATTGTGGAAACACTAAATTTGTATGGGTCTTCCAGCACCTGGGAATGGGAAGTAATCAAGATTTTTTTCAAGGATTGGAAAGGCAGCTCTGATTCCTTGAATCAAAAGTCCTTCACTAGCTTCAAGGGGCCTCCCCTCAAGGGTAACCTTTCTGCAGTATATATAGATTGTAAAACACTGGCAAATGTTCACATATCCAGGAACACAGTTTAACCCAGTACATCACTGTAACACATGCCAGGAAAGGAGTTATTATTATTATTATTATTTTTTTTTTCAACAAGTCGGCCGTTTCCCACCGAGGCAGGGTGACCCAAAAAAAAAAGAAAGAAAATCCCCAAAAAGAAAATACTTTCATCATCATTCAACACTTTCACCACACTCGCACATTATCACTGTTTTTGCAGAGGTGCTCAGAATACAACAGTCCAGAAGCATACACATATAAAGACACACAACATATCCCTCCAAACTGCCAATATCCCAAACCCCTCCTTTAAAGTGCAGCCATTGTACTTCCCATTTCCAGGACTCAAGTCCGACTATATGAAAATAACCGGTTTCCCTGAATCCCTTCACTAAATATTACCCTGCTCACACTCCAACAGATCGTCAGGTCCCAAGTACCATTCGTCTCCATTCACTCCTATCTAACACGCTCACGCACGCTTGCTGGAAGTCCAAGCCCCTTGCCCACAAAACCTCCTTTACCCCCTCTCTCCAACCCTTTCGAGGACGACCCCTACCCCGCCTTCCTTCCCCTATAGATTTATATACTTTCCATGTCATTCTACTTTGATCCATTCTCTCTAAATGACCAAACCACCTCAACAACCCCTCTTCTGCCCTCTGACTAATACTTTTATTAACTCCACACCTCCTAATTTCCACACTCCGAATTTTCTGCATAATATTTACACCACACATTGCCCTTAAACAGGACATCTCCACTGCCTCCAACCGTCTCCTCACTGCTGCATTTACCACCCAAGCTTCACACCCATATAAGAGTGTTGGTACTACTATACTTTCATACATTCCCTTCTTTGCCTCCATAGATAACGTTTTTTGACTCCACATATACCTCAACGCACCACTCACCTTTTTTCCCTCATCAATTCTATGATTAACCTCATCCTTCATAAATCCATCTGCCGACACGTCAACTCCCAAGTATCTGAAAACATTCACTTCTTCCATACTCCTCCCCAATTTGATATCCAATTTTTCTTTATCTAAATCATTTGACACCCTCATCACCTTACTCTTTTCTATGTTCACTTTCAACTTTCTACCTTTACACACATTCCCAAACTCATCCACTAACCTTTGCAATTTTTCTTTAGAATCTCCCATAAGCACAGTATCATCAGCAAAAAGTAACTGTGTCAATTCCCATTTTGAATTTGATTCCCCAAAATTTAATCCCACCCCTCTCCCGAACACCCTAGCATTTACTTCCTTTACAACCCCATCTAGAAATATATTAAACAACCATGGTGACATTACACATCTCTGTCTAAGACCTACTTTTACCGGGAAGTAGTCTCCCTCTCTTCTACACACCCTAACCTGAGCCTCACTATCCTCATAAAAACTCTTTACAGCATTTAATAACTTACCACCTATTCCATATACTTGCAACATCTGCCACATTGCTCCTCTATCCACTCTATCATATGCCTTTTCTAAATCCATAAATGTAATAAAAACTTCCCTACCTTTATCTAAATACTGTTCACATATATGCTTCAATGTAAACACTTGATCTACACATCCCCTACCCACTCTGAAACCTCCTTGCTCATCCGCAATCCTCCATTCTGTCTTACCTCTAATTCTTTCAATTATAACCCTACCGTACACTTTTCCTGGTATACTCAGTAAGCTTATTCCTCTATAATTTTTACAGTCTCTTTTGTGCCCTTTCCCTTTATATAAAGGGACTATACATGCTCTCCGCCAATCCCTAGGTACCTTCCCCTCTTTCATACATTTATTAAACAGAAGTACCAACCACTCCAACACTATATCCCCCCCTGCTTTTAACATTTCTGTCATGATCCCATCAGTTCCAGCTGCTTTACCCCCTTTCATTTTACGTAATGCCTCACGTACCTCCCCCACACTTACATTCTGCTCTTCTTCACTCCTAAAAGATGGTATACCTCCCTGACCAGTGCATGAAATTACAAATTATTATTATGGGAAATTGCGAAACCCACAAATTTGCTACTCCAAAACTTAAAGAAAAATATTCAAAATCAATTTGAGATTTTTTTTTTTTTTGCTGCAGCTTAATAACGAAGAAGTGGATGCAAGCCTGTGGCTGACACAGGAGATGGCTGAGGTGGTGGTGTATGGCTCCTCCAGACCCGCCTCCAGGGACATCCCCATCACTCTGGTTAACACCGGGGGAGGTACGGCATCCCTTTCTACACCTGGTATAGGAGAAAGACTACCCTCCTACTAGAACATCGTCTATTAATTGGAAATCAAAAACAAAAGCTAGACAACTTTTCGATCCCACATGAATCTTTCTCATGTAGACTGATCAACAGCGGACCAAAACATTGCTCTCACTTCCTAAATTAGCTGTGAATTGTTCCAGCTACGATTTTGTAACTTTAATTCGTCGATATATTTCACGTTCTCCTACCCACTCACTCCCTTTCTCTTATATTATATTTCCAATTTATTTCCCTTCACTTCCTGCCTCTTATTTTGTCATTTTTCTCACGTTTCTTTTCCACTCTCTGTTTCTGCCTTCTCCAGAGGAAAGGAAGTTTTGAGATTTAAAGAACACTTTGATCTGGAAGATATCTCGGCTCTCATGGCAGTAAAAAGTATATATAAAAAACACACAAAGACATGTGAAATAAGACACGTGTACAGTATTATATTTTATTAGGGAAATATTTCGCTTCGAATGGCTTCTGCAGTCCTCTTGGCTAAGCGTTTCCTCAATATTGTATCCTAGCACCGCATATGTCTTACTTTTCTGTCATTATTTCATACCATCTCTTACCCACGCATAAGACCACCCAGGATAAAACTAAGAAGCAAAATAATAAAGACTACATCACAAACAAAAGAGAACAGATATGCTGTCATATAAAGTTTAAAATAACCAGAATCAGTTTAAAACCACTTAAACTGTAAAATGTTAAAAGATTGCTAAAAGTTCCCCGAGGCCTCTAGAGGCACCCTAGAGGTGAAGAATAAAACATATGTGCAACACTTGGGTATCTTTATTACCAAGTGTTGGACATGTGTCTTATTCTTCAACTTGTCGGTATTGTACAGCATCAGTATCATGCCCTAGAGGTGAGAGACTTACTAGTGCCTGGTGTTATTGACAGAGCATGCGCAGGGCATCCTCAACCCCAAGGCACTCAGGAAGAAGATGCCAGAGCCAGGCTTCGAGGTGGAGCGTCTCACCACAGGAACCAGGTCAGGAACTTAAATATTTTGTCACACCCCAATACAATTAAGATAAAATATCAGGTTAGGCATGGTTAGCAGTTACGGCCATCTTGTAGCCAAGGCAGGATGTAGTCTCCCCCATCTTATAGCCACGGCAGTTTGTGGTCTTCACCAGCTTGTAGCCACGGCAGCTTGTGATCTCCGCGAAGCTCTGGCAAGACAGCGATTGAATGAGTGGTGGTGATTTTTTTTTTTTGGGGGGGGGGAGGGAGGAGACGGCCGATAGGTTAAAATAACTTGAAGCGCTGTTAAATATAATGGGAGGCTCTAAAAACGTAAGGGCGTATGGTACCTGAGGATCGCGAGACAATCAGTTTCCATCCAAGGAAGAGGAAGACAGTTCCAATCCCTTGGATCAGATGCCCACCAGCATCATAGCACTTCTCGGGAAGGGATATAAAGTGCTACGCAGCGAGAGTTGTGTATCTCGGTGTATATAAACTCAAAGGTGACTAATCCTTGACTCTAGGGCCAAAGAATTTTAGCTGCCATTCACTTCCTTGGCTCTAACCTGATGACTTCCCATTCCCCATACACTGTATGACCTCTGTGGATCATTAATAGTAATAATAATGTAAGCATAATCGCTATTAACATGCCCTGTCAGGTATGCGCTGAAGTTGTGGCTTCAGGAACTGTATGTGAGGAATGAAAAGAGAGGTGAGCAGGTAACCTGCTTCACCATACAGGGCTCTAAGAGAGGTCGACCTCCCTCGCTACCCTCAGGTCGACTCCAGGGCAAGAAGAGCAACCCGCGACGCATTTACACCTCTGAGGCCCCCACCACTACTACAGCACCGCTCACTATCGAACAGCATGTAGCCACGGCAGGCTGTGGTTCCTCTTAACCTGTAGCCATTAGTCATGGCAGGTTAGTGATCCTTGTAGTCTCCGCCAGCTTATAGCCACGGCAGTTTGTGGTCTTCACTAGCCACGGCAGCTTGTGATCTCCGCCAGCCTTTAGCCACGGCAGCTTGTGGTCTCTACAAGCTAGTAGCCACGGCAGCTTATGGTCTCTGCAAGCTTGTAGCCACGGTAGCGTGTGGTCTTTGCAAGCTTGTAACCACGGTAGCGTGTGGTCTTTGCAAGCTTGTAACCACGGTAGCGTGTGGTCTTTGCAAGCTTGTAGCCACGGCAGCTTGTGGTCTCCACAAGCTTATAGCGACGGCAGGAGACAGATAAAGCAAGTACCTATAAAGCCTATGAAGGAATTCAACAAGAAGAGGCTACAACAAACAGTAACTTCTAGTGTACAAAATGCAGTTCAAAGGACTCCATTCCGAACCACTAAAACTTTTAATTCTCTATATTTTTTTTTTACGTTTTGTTATATATGAAAGTGCAATTTTAATGTATAATTGTATATTAAAGATTGTTCTTTACCAATGATAGTATTTAATGTTCATTCCTCCCGATCAGTCTATACAGACATTATTAGACATGGTTTAAAAGAGGTAAGCAAACACTAGGACATATTAGAAAACGTTTTGGTCCTGGGCCCTTGATCATTTCTAATACACAAAGTCTTAGGACCGAAACGTTTTCTAATAAATATGTCCTAGTGTTTGCTCACGTGTTTTTTTTAAACCAGTTTGTCGGTATACATTACCAAGTTCACAGTGTATACCATTATTAGACGTGGTATTCAAATCATGGGATCCTGTCTGGAGATTCTACCAACTGAATTTTTAAACCTAAAGAATGTTTATTAAGACAATGACAAGCACGTGTACTTGCTACAACCACAGCTAACTTAGTACTGTTGGCTAATTATTACTAGTATTTACATACTAGCCACCTATCAGAAGATATAAATTGCTAGCACACTCAGCTTACAGAGGTCCGGTATGGACCTGGTACGGGTGGAAACTTGAGGACGTCTGTGTTCACCTATCAGAAAAATAGGTGCCTAGGTGTTAGTCGACTGGTCGCATCCTGGGGACAAAATTGACATAATTTGCCCGAAATGCTCTGTATAACAAGGGGCTTTCTATATAGTAGTATGCCAAGGGTCACCCCGATCCATAAAGGAGGTGACCAAACAGAGTTGAATAACTATAGGCCAATATCCAATTTACACCCTCTCTCAAAAATCTTCGAAAAATTAATTCATAAACGAATCTACTCCTACCTCATCTCCCATAACATTCTCAACCCCTGCCAATTTGGATTCAGGCCTAATAAAAATACTAATGATGCTATTATACACATGCTAGAACATATATACACTGCAATAGAGAAAAAAGAAGTCCCTCTGGGGATCTTCATTGACTTACGTAAAGCTTTTGATACAGTTGACCATGACTTGCTCCACGTAAAATTGTCACACTATGATATAAGAGGGCACTCCCTCAACTACCTCAAGTCTTACCTCAGCAACAGAAGCCAATATGTGTACGCAAATGGGGCAAGCTCTTCCGAACAACCAATTACAGTTGGTGTCTCACAGGGAAGTGTCCTTGGCCCTCTTCTCTTTCTCCTATACATAAATGACCTACCAAATGCTTCGCAATTACTCAAACCCACACTTTTTGCAGATGACACCACATACGTCTTCTCTCACCCGAGCCCAGTCACGCTAGCCAATACTGTAAACACCGAATTACAGAAAATATCTACCTGGATGAGGACTAACAAACTTACACTAAACATTGACAAAACCTACTTCATTCAGTTTGGTAGCAGAGCTACAGATGTACCTCTTAACATAGCGATAAACGGATCACCTATCACAAAGCTAACAGAGGGAAAATTCTTAGGAATCCACCTCGATAATAGACTCAAATTTCATACACATATACAACAAATTTCTAAGAAAATTTCCAAGACTGTAGGCATACTATCGAAGATACGGTACTATGTTCCACAGTCAGCCCTCCTGGCCCTCTATCACTCTTATTTACCCCTATCTTCCCTATGGAATTTGTGCATGGGGCTCAACAACAACTAACCATCTCAGACCACTAATTACCCAACAAAAGGCTGCAGTTAGAATGATAACAAATTCTCAATACAGGCAGCACACTCCACCAATATTCAAAACACTCAACCTACTCACCATACAAAACATCCATACTTATTATTGCACTTATTACATACATAGAACACTTAACTCTGATATTAACCCTCCCCTCAAACATCTCCTTGCCAACCTCAACAGAACACATGACCATAATACAAGGCACAGATCACTCTTTGATGTTCCTCGTGTCCATCTCACGCTATGCAAAAACTCAATGCACATAAAAGGCCCTAAAATCTGGAATTCATTACCTGTAAATATAAAAGAAACACTACCTGTTTATAAATTCAAGTCTCTTCTCAAAGTTCACTTACTCACTCAAAACCAAATAAATACTGAATAACTGAACCATATAAATTGTATATCCTAAATGTTACTCACAATTATATCACACAAATGTTAAACCTAACTTTGTTATTTTTTTTCAATACACTACCTAACAGAATACTCCATTCTACTGAATGAACAGCAATGCATGCAACCATAGGACCTGTCTTTGTAATACTCATTTGTATTTTATAGTTATCTGTTTACAATAATGTCTTATCACTGATTTCATCATTGCTTAGTTAATCTTAAGTTAATTTTAAGCCAGCCCGTAATGCTATGCATATAAGTGGCTTTGGCATGCTGCTCTTACCTGTATTTTTTTGTACCTCTGTATGTATGCTAAATTTCTAAATAAATAAATAAATAAATAAATAAATCTAGTCCTGTATACCTTGCACATGTACTTGTTGAAGTGAAAATTATTATTATTATTATTATTATTATTATTATTATTATTATTATTATTATTATATTAATTTTAAGTAGTAATCTTAAAGTTTTATAAGACAAATTCGCATTATTATTATTATTATTATTGGTAAGCGCTAAACCCATGGGAGTCATACAGCGCTAGGGAAATGGGGAGTAATCAGGTTTGATTCAAGGAAAAAGAGGTGCTGTAGCTAATTAATCGAGTGGAAAGTCCTTCACTGGTATCCATGTACGTCCCTTGAAGGGAAAAGAAATTCACATTTAACCCACGAATTGGAAATGAAGCTAGACAACGTTTCGGACCGAAACACATGTGACCCGTCCTGGGCCACATACTTGTGGAAAATTGCATTTATCTGAATGTAACTAATTATGTACATAACAGTAAATGATAACAAAGATAATTATTATTTATCAATGTTACATAGACAAGTAGGAATTTGGGACACCTAGGTCGCAAAAAATGTCCCCCTTCGATACCTACCACTGTCATAACCACAAGTTGCTCTGGACCTATTAATTAAATGAAATATACATACACCAGGAATACTGGTAAATATATAAATCTGTGGACTGTATATTAAAAATAATAAATGGTTATATATATACACAATTACATAACAGAAAGAAAATATATCTTAATATCACTCACCAATTTGACTGGAGATTAATGTGTATCATACTCAGAAAACCTCACTCTAACTAAATCTATGAAAATAATGCTGGCCAGAATTACACACAAATCTAGAGAGCTTATCTAAGGTTCCTGGAGCTGTCTTGTCCAGTCGTCTGATATCTCAAGTTATGCAGGAATGCACATCCACCAATTTCGCCTCCTATTTGAGAGGTGTCAACACAATTTTAACCTCGAGAGCACGAAAAATTCTTCCCATTACACCAACGTTTGTACAAAATTCAAAAACCAAGATGGCGAGTCCCTGCCCAGACGCAGGCTTTCCGTTTTCTATGACAAATATTATTAAATACAGTATAGGCCATCTATTTACATATAAATACTGAATTTCTGGAAAATATATACAGTATTTTCCACAATACTATTACTGCTGCTAATTTTCCGTTCACCACCACCTTCTTCAGAACTAGTAGTAGTAGTAGTACTACTACTAGTTGTGAAGTAGTGATAGTAGTAGTACTACTACTACTATCACTACTACTACTACTACTATCCCACCCATTCCCATATTTTCTTCAGGCTTTATCCACTTTTTTCACCTCAGTTGTTATTTGACAGTGGTTCAGGAATGACCGAAACGTCGTCTTAAGGTTCCCCTCCTCGATGGGGGTGTAAAGTAATCCAGCCAGGCTAGGAGTATACTGACTTTTTATTCTTCACACACACACACAGGCCTGGTTACAGACCGGGCCGCGGGGGCGTTGACTCCCGAAATCCTCTCCAGGGTATACACACGCGCGCGCGCATGTGTGTGTGCTTTCACCAGAGTACTGTGTTAAAAAGACATAATGTGCAATTTCTGAAATTTTATTAAGATATTTCGTCCACCAGGGACTTAGTTCTCACAGAGATGGGTAAAAATAGAGCATATTGAAGATAGACGTAAGGTAGAGATGGGCGGGTGACGACTCCTGCAGTACTGAGAGCACTAGAACGAGAATAAACTAGTCGTCTTGCCTTATTCTAGATACAAATTAGATCTAGCTATACTGATCATCATAAGGAGAGGTTCAGGGTTTCATTCTGTCAGTGAAAGTGAACCTGAGGGGGTGAGACGGTCCGTAGCTGAGCCTGTTGATCAGGTGAATGTCCTCATACTTGTAGTCCACGTTCAGCTCACTTAATATCTGTACACATGAGAGAATGGTACTTGTAGAATAATGTAATAGTGGTGGTTAGTTATTAAAGTCCAATCAACTGTACCCTAACTTCAAGACTATTGCAATCTCTCAAAATAAGGATTAATGTAAGCTCTTGAGTATACATAACAGTAATGTAAACTCTTGAGTGTATATACATAACAGTAATGTAAACTCTTGAGTGTATATACATAGCAGTATGCTCACCACTAGATTGATAATAATACCATGCGAAGGTATTTAGTCTGTTAGGCTTAAATCTATTGACGACACATGTCATCCATGTGCTCTGCTATAGCATACTGTAATCCCTAGAATATGGTTTACGGTAAATTCTGAGTATTTATACAATGAAAAATATATTAATATCTCTCGATGTATATATGTTAGTGGTGTAAATAATGTGAGAGTATTCCATATATACTGTACAGTTAAACATCCATTAATCATATCAGTTATCTTTGAGTTGTTCTTCGTTTTCTGCAAGTCAGCAGATTTGAAATGTATATATTCTCTATTTTGTTTTATGTAAAATAAGATAATAATGTATTGGTATATATTTTAAATAATGCGAACAAGCGACACAAATGCAAAACAACTGTTCAACTCCCCCTGTGGTTGTTTTGCAAATATTTTAAAATATGAGAGATGTATGGGGATATTTCAAGGTGTATAATAAACACTGTAAGACTGAGACTAATAACAAGCTGCAAAACTGAATCTTCAATAATTGTTTATTAATATATTACCCAACAACTGCGACGTTACACTGATCTATTATAATAACGTGAGAATTATACGTACTTGGGCATCGAACTTGATACTCCTGGTTATTTTTAATTTCTCAATTATCCTCTGGTGCTATCATCCTTCAAGGGAAGTGTCTAATGTCAAAGAAATTGAGGCAACCCTCCGCTTTCTTAGATCGATCCTGTTCATCGCCCATTCCTCAGACGCTGCCTTGATTTTATTGGATTTGTGCCTCATGACCATTAATTCATATAATGGTTATAATTATAACCCTAATTTTTAAAGGGATGGAGGGGTAAGTCAGCGGAAGGCCTCTATCGGATGACCAAAAGTTCCAGCTGCGGGTCATCATATGACTAAGACCCGCGTCATGAAACACTTGTCATGTTTCCAGACAAACCTTACCTAACCTAACCTCATGAATATACCATAAAAATAATCATAAGCTTATCTAGTAAGAAACTTAATCTGTTACGCTTGTCTATATATCATGCATTCACATTCTGAGTACTCGAATTTTATTGGTAACTTGAACAATGAACCACTTTTTCAGGCCGGTTTATTAATCATATTGACTTTCTGTTGCTATTTGGCTTTGTCTCTGAAGACGAGAGAATTAATAGGATACTGAGAATATATTAAACAGATTGAATACGTGTAAAGAAGACAATATATGCTAATCCAGACATAGATATCAACTAAGTCAGTCACTTGAAATTTTAAAAGGTAGAGAAGCTGGAGTTAACGTGCCACCCGAGAACCTGCCCTCGCAACCAGCCAAACGATAACATAACAAGTCAGGCAACTCAAAGTTTAGAACAAATAAATAAAAAATAGAAGAACACTAGCAGTAGGCGTGCAGAAAATGGCGTTCAACCAGCTTACCCTGACGATGAGACAGAAGATCTCCTGGTAAGCAATCCTCCTGCCGATGCACATCCTGGGGCCGTAGGAAAAGGGCAGGAAGGAGAAGTGGTGACGGGGGGCGAGGCTGGACCCCCTGAGGAACCTTTCTGGCAAAAACTCCCCTGCCCTAGGGAACACTGCCTCCTGCTGGTTCATCAACAAGGTTGGCGCCACCACCTCCCACTGAAGCAGGCAGAGCAGATGTGAAGACGAAGGAAGAAGAGAGTGAATACGCTGGGAAAGGAGGGAGAGGAAGAAAGAAAAGGAAGGCAATAAGGGATGAAAACATAGGAGGGAAGACTCAGAGAGTGTGACGAGAGGGGAAAAATAAGATATGAAAATGCGCAAAGAAAACAATGTATGAAGGCACAAAAAGAAGAGGGATGAAAGTGCATAAATTAGTAACAAAAAAAAAAGCACAATACCGTGACTGGGACGATACATAAATAACCCGCACATAGAAGAGAGGAGCTTACGACGACGTTTCGGTCCGACTTGGACCATTTACCAAGTCACACTGTAAATGGTCCAAGTCGGACCGAAACGTCGCCGTAAGCTCCTCTCTTCTATGTGCGGGTTATTTGCGCATAAATTAGATTAGAGTGATTAAGGGATGGTGGGAGGAAGAGATGCGGTGATTGTGCGAGGGAGGAAGAGGGTAAAAAACATTGGGGCGAAAGGGGTGATGAAAAAAATAGGAGGGAAGCGCTACATAAACGACATAGATGAGGGCATAAAGAGCGACATCGGCAAGTTTGCCGATAACACCAAAATAGCCCGTCGAATTCATTCTGACGAGGACATTCGAGCACTCCAGGAAGATTTGAATAGACTGATGCAGTGGTCGGAGAAGTGGCAGATGCAGTTTAATATAGACAAATGCAAAGTTCTAAATGTTGGACAGGACAATAACCATGCCACATATAAACTAAATAATGTAGATCTTAATATTACGGATTGGGAAAAAGATTTAGGAGTTCTGGTTAGCAGTAATCTGAAACCAAGATAACAGTGCATAAGTGTTCGCAATAAAGCTAATAGAATCCTTGGCTTCATATCAAGAAGCATAAATAATAGGAGTCCTCAGGTTGTTCTTCAACTCTATACATCCTTGGTTAGGCCTCATTTAGATTATGCTGCACAGTTTTGGTCACCGTATTACAGGATGGATATAAAATTCTCTGGAAAATGTACAAAGGAGGATGACAAAGTTGATCCCATGTATCAGAAACCTTCCCTATTTATTTATTTATTTATTAACAATTTGAGGCTAGACAAAGGGCCCTGAATCTGCACTCTCTAGAAAGACGTAGAATTAGGGGGGATATGATTGAGGTGTATAAATGGAAGACAGGAATAAATAAAGGGGATGTAAATAGTGTGCTGAATATATCTAGCCTAGACAGGACTCGCAGCAATAGTTTTAAGTTGGAAAAATTCAGATTCAGGAAGGATATAGGAAAGTACTGGTTTTGGTAATAGAGTTGTGGATGAGTGGAACAAACTCCCGAGTACAGTTATAGAGGCCACAACGTTGTGTAGCTTTAAAAATAGGTTAGATAAATACATGAGTGGATGTGGGTGGGTGTGAGTTGGACCTGACAGCTTGTGCTACCAGGTCGGTTGCCGTGTTCCTCCCTTAAGTCAATGTGACCTGACCTGACTAGGTTGGGTGCATTGGCTTAAGCCGGTAGGAGACTTGGACCTGCCTCGCATGGGCCAGTAGGCCTTCTGCAGTGTTCCTTCGTTCTTATGTTCTTATGTTCTTATACCCTTAGGGATCATACAGCTCCTGGGAAATGGAGGCAGTCAGCTTTCAGCCAGCGAAGGGAAAGGGTAGTCGACAGGGTGAGACTGATGGATTTCTTGAGGGTTACTGGAGGGAGATCGGGGAAGAGGATGGATTATTATTATTATTATTATTATTATTATTATTATTATTATTATTATTATTATTATTATTATTAGTTATTAATATCATTATCATTATGAGGGCACCCCGTTTGAAGGAGGAAGAGTGTGGAGAAGAATAATGTTGGTGAGAACAGCAGGAGGGAAGCATGGAATTTTGTGGTACAGGAGCCAGGCAAACACTGCAGGAAATGGCATAAAAAATTTTTAGCTTGTATATGTAACAATAACAATATAGTTTCTGGTGAGAACTGAACCTTTACTGATCATACGGCGACTGTGGAATAAGATGTAGATTTGATCCCATATAGGTATATGTCATCCAGAAAGACCGTATATAAACCAAGAGCACCTTTCGGCTGTTTTGTATGGCTAGGTTCCTACGAACATCCATAACGCCCAGAACTCATTACAGAAAGGTGGCTGCTCTTCAGAAATTGTAGATCTAAGAGGTCTTATTTGGTTGCTCTCATATATATAATGAATATAGATACTCGATCTTTTGTATGTATACGAATGTCCAAAAAAATGAGATAGCATAATCTGTTTCAGTTTCAGTGGTAAATTTAATGGATAGGACTAGGTTGTTTAGTCTAAATCGTTGAGATTAATTCCCGTGAAACCCAGCTATTGAATGAGTGATAGTGAATATATTCTACTCTAGGTCGCTTTACCTTATTAGACGATGGTTGACGTGATAAAAAATGTAGCTGCTAAAAAAGGAGAGAGAACTCACCCCAGCAGGAATCCTGTATCCTCCCAGTATAGTGTCTCGGTTGAGGCGTCTGACGATCCCAATGCTGACAGGCATCATCCTGTGGGTCACACATACACAAATGAGAGGCAGGCCAGAGGAAGAGTACCACCTGAGAGAGAGGCCAGAGAAAGAGTACTACCTGAGAGAGACCAGATGAAGAGTGCCACCTGAAAGAGACCAGTAGAAGAATACTACCTGAGACAGAGGCCAGAAGAAGAGTATCACCTGAGAGGGAGGCTAGAGGAAAAGTACCATCTGAGAGGGAGACCAGAGGAAAAGCACACATGAACGAAACAATTCATTGAAGGTAAAAAAAAAACACGTTTGCACTAATCAAGACATTTCTTACGAAAACATTTCACCACAAGTTTCTTCTTCAGGACTGAAGAAGTCATTTGTCTTTTCTTTAAGTTACAACTTGTCCGTATCACAATTAACTGAATATGAAAAAGACAAGGACTCAGGGGCGAACATCGCACTACACCTCTTCCTTGAGATGCTCAGAAACATTTGTTGCATATGTGACAAATGCAAGTCTAATGCTGGAAAACACAACACCCTTCCTGCAGTCTTGCCTCACCTGAGTGTCTCCCTGAAGACAGCCTTGGTGTAGGTGAGTGCGGCTAGGTGATCCGGGGTTAGGTGGCGGGGACGGCCCACCATCTTATCGATTTCTTGCTGCACCTTCTGCTGTTCCTGAGGGTTCCTAGCCAGCAGGTACAGCATATTACCCACCGCGTGACTCGTCTGGGGGACAAAGCTTATCGTTATTATGTTTGATCCAACGACATGGTGGGTACTTTAAATTCCTTGAATAAAGAGCCCTTCACTGGCATCAAGGTGTATCCTCCGAGAAGGAAAGTGACCCCGTGCATAAACCTGACTGTAACCAGTTTAAGTATTCTTCAATTGTGTTTAAAGTCTGCCTTTATTGCTTAATCATCCAGGTCATCCCACCTTGTAACTTCTGTTTTTAATATCTCGTACTCTCACTCTCATTGTTTTACTTTTTTAAGCTCTCCCACTCTTATTCGTTTTTACCATCTCTTTCTCGCTCTCCTCACCGTATCAATGCCCGTAAAGATCATATCCAAGAGGAATGTGAGGACGTCCTCCCGGGAGAGTCCTGGAATCCTCAGTAGAGTCTCCAAGAAGCTGGATGTCTCATCACCTTTCTGGTGGTGGTGGAGAGGGCAGGAGGAAGCGGTGACACTGCTGGAGGCACTACGGCCTCTGGTAGCCAACAACCTCTCAGTATCACGTATGGCCTCCAGAGCCACGCTGAAGGGTATGAAGAAGGAATGAAGTCTCACGACAGGGCATATAAATCATACTCATAAAAATGTCAGTAAACAAAATAATCAACTAATTTATTTACAGCCAATTCTAAAAAACTTGATTTAATCTAGAATTCAACAAAACCAAGTACCATGGTTTATTTTCATTGGGGTAATGCAGTCACTCCTTCAGAGAGATGGGGGTGCCATGATTCCCATGAAGTTCTCTTGATCCAAAGAACTGGCTCTACCCTCCACTTCCTTGAATCAAACCTGACTGACTACCATTCCCTACTCACTGTATGACACCTATGTGACTGAAACTTTCCTATATTTAATAATAGTGAAAATTAAAATAATAATAATATTATTATTAATTATACCTGATAGAATTTAGCTCTCGAAATTAGTTACTCACTCGGTGAAGACCTGATGGGCCTCCTGGAGCCTCTTGATGGAGGTGGTGGGGAAGTACTGCCACAACTTCAAGTTTTCAGTGTGGTGCAGCGCCCCCAGCAGCTGTTTGACCAACACGACTAGGCGCAACGGACGACTGGGCAGCGTGGAGGCGTCCTCCTGCAGGCAGCCCAGACGACGTTCCAAGGTGATGGTGCCCAGAGCTGCCTCCCCGGTGGTGGTGATCAGGAAAAGGAACGCAAGACTTTAGATTATCATTATTGTTATTATATTTATGTGAAGCGCTAAACCTGTGTGGGTCATTCAGCACAAAGAGTGGCAGAGGCTCGATCCTCAGTTTGCTTCCAAACATAAACTCTTGAGTTACTCATGAGCAGTAGCAAGTCAAGTATAGCGTATATTCGCTAAGAAATATACACCTCTGTACACACACACCTCTCACTCTCTCTCTCTCTCTCTCTCTCTCTCTATATATATATATATATATATATATATATATATATATATATATATATATATATATATATATATATATATATATATATATATATATATATATATATATATATATATATATGGACAAAAGCTAAATATATGTAGCTTTAATACTCACACTCTAAAGCCCACTTGTGCAACTCAGTATTGAAACTCTCTGGCATTTCATCTTTTTCGTCTCTCAAGTAGCGAATCCTGTAATGAGTGAGTTATTCTTGATTATATTTGATTGTATTTTCCTGTTATGTTGATCATCTCTCCCTTCACCTCTTGGTAACTTTAAATGTGTAATAATACTATTTTTACCCAGAAAACACATTTTTGTGAAATAACATCGTCATATGAGTATTAATACCAATCAGAAAACCTGTTATCTTAGCTAACATACACAAATGAATTGTATTAATTTTGGGAATAGTATATAAACACCAGATACTGCAATTAACGTATAGGGGAAAGAGAGAGAGAAAGATGACTGGATGGGATTGTAGTTACCTCTCAACAAACTCCATGGCCACCTGGTCCATTTGAGGTAAGTAGCTGTGGATAATGGTAGCATCAGTAAGGGGACGTTGCACCCGCCTCCTCACACGCCACCATTCCTCGCCCTGCCTGTGCCAGAAACACATTAGCTCGTCGTCAACATAACTCACTGACGAAATCATTTTCATTCAAATTACAGTGTCCTAGTTCTTCACTTAAAGACTTTTACCACTGTTCAAACGGTTCCACTACTAAAGTTCTTGCCAGTAGTTCAGAGAATCTTCGCCGCTTTAAAATCCTCTATTGTTACTCTACCAGCTGCACCACCATCCATAAACACAGTTCTAGCACCAGTTTAAAAAAAAATCAGGCAGTGACAACCTGGAAAAGAGCTCACGTACTCAGCTAATATGCCTGCTCTGCCCCTGAAGATGGTGTCGTGGATGTGAGTGTGGCCGTCAGCGCCGCCCTCACTGCGGATCTTCTTGAGGGAGGTCATGCCAGGCCTGACGGGGTCGTACATGGTGGAACGGAACAGCGATTCCAGGTCCTCTGGCCGGGAGATGAACACCAGGCAAGAGTGACCTGGCATGTCCTTTCTGAAGGTGGGGCCGAACTCCTGCCGTACAGCCTCCCAGAACAGGTACACCCTCTGGGGGTCGAAGGCTACAAAAGTCAAAAACATTACTTAGGATTAGGCCCTAAAGTAAAAAAAAAATACTACCGGTGTAATGTTGAAGCTGAATGTCTTCGAATATTAACTAGAATAACATTAGGGTATTTTGAAAGTTTGGAAATTACAAGGACCACATTGGAAATCACAAGTCACTTCGTCTAATTTTTTTGAGGAGGTTACCCTAGGTAATTTACACATATGTTAAACTATGTATGATAATTGTACTTATGTATGCCTGTACCTAAATAATCTTATTTATTTTCAAACAAAATTATTTATTCAAACACTAAACTGTGATAAACATTGGTTAGTGGCATAAACGGACTCACATAACAGTCTTCAAGCTGGCACTGGACAAGCACCTAAAGTCAGTTCCTGATCAGCCGGGCTGTGGCTCGTACGTTGGTTTGCGTGCAACCAGCAGCAACAGCCTGGTTGATCAGGTTCTGATCCACCAGGAGGCCTGGTCACAGACCGGGCCGCGGGGGCGTTGACCCCCGGAACTCTCTCCAGGTAAACATAGTGAAAATAATACAGAAAAGACCGAAATACACAGGACACATGTGTTTTATTTTCCCCGTTGTGCGTGTGTGGGGGGAACACAACCTTACCCTTGTGCCCAAGCATATATGGGAGGCAGCCGACGATTGGCCAGGCACGCGGCCCTGGGATCATAGAGGCAGGCATAGGAAGGCTGGAGTCCTCAGGCACTGCTTCACCATCGTAACTCCTCTCCTTCAACATGTTCTCCGGCTCGAAGATCATGTCTGCGTTCTCCTCCATCAAGTTGTAGGCTTCCAGGTAATGGGTGTCGTGCACAGAGCATGGATCCCCAGGCGGGATGACCTTGTCGTTGTTACTGCAGTGTGGCTCTTCCTGTATCGTCTGGCACTGTGAAACATGCCGAATATAGTGATGGTAATGTGGCACTCTCAGAATATTCTGCAGGAGGTCAGCGGCATTTAACCCCCAGGGTGCTCCACCACTCACCGAGGTCATTACCGACCTCTTCGCTAACAATCTCCAGGCTCGCATCTGAGAGAAACAAAAAAAACTACGATCAGAGGATCCTTCATGGGGGTGCCTTTCATGTTCGTGATCCAAGGAATTTGAGCTGACCTCCACTCCCTTGGATCAAACCTGATTACATCCTATTCCTCAAGCGTTGTAGCTCTTCCCTATGAATATATTTATAAATAATTCTAATGATAGTGACCAGTGTTATTTTATATATATATATATATATATATATATATATATATATATATATATATATATATATATATATATATATATATATATATAAAATACATTGTGTTTCACGTTATCTACCAAGTATCAATAAAGAAATAAAATTGTTTATTGTTTTTTGTTTAACAGTAAAAACATTACGAATCCGGATATTGGAATCTTCTCTCAAGAACGTAAACATACTGAATCCGGATAACTAAATCGTCACTCAAGAACGTCAACATAAGCATACAGAGTCTGGATATACGACTCAGTGGACAAGAACACTAACAAGAATTTACTGAATCTGGCAGTAATACAATAAAGAGAAAGCGTTAAAAAATGTGAAAAAAATATGGAATAACATGGAAAGGAAAAAAGAAAATGAATAATAACAATAAAACGTAGAGAAAAATGGAAAAAGTTGATACTGTACCATCAAAATGAAAGAAGCGGTCAAAAGCATATGTTAAAATTCATCACTTAATCGTTAATGTCTATTATTAAAGATTTAAAATAAACAGCTCACCAATAAAATCAATAATAATGATAATAATAATTAAATGAAATACTAAATGATAATGTTAAACTTAGAAACGCTTACTTTCTAATGGGTAAGACTTGGTTTGGTGGGTCTTACGTTGACCATCACTACAATAGCCCAACATACAGTTTATATGCACACACTGATATCAGTAGCATAAACTGTTGAAACACCACTATGATGTACGTCCTTAAAGCACATTATTATGACACAGCCATACATCAACCTGATATATGTCCTAAACACAGTTTTATGATATAACCTTGAAACATTTCTTTGATATACGTCCTTAAAGCAGTCTTACGACAGCCACCAACCTCATATATGCCTTAAACACACAATTTCATGACATAGACTTGTAACACCACCTTGATATACTCCCTAAGACCTCAGTCTTATGACACAGTCTTGAAACACATCTTTAATATACGTTTTTAAAGCCTGGAAGCACTGCGAGGGAGAGATGTCCACCCCGAACTGTACCCCAAACTACTGGCAGCGGAATTCCACAGCTGCTGCTTATCGGGTAGCTGAGAGCAGAGGCCAAGGGGAAGACAGCTCTTCGCTCTTCTTATCACTCGATACAAAGAGATTCTGTCTTCTAGATTACCTACTGGCCACAAAGAGACAAGAAGACACAGAAAGATGTAAGAAAACAGAAAGCCATGAGGTTCAATCCTGCTGTTACTACGCATACACTTTCCTTAAAAGATGGAAATGGTTTAGAAACCCCACTTCATCCATAAAGGATGGAGTTGATAGGTAACGATATTGATTACTGATGATGAATAAGACCCACGTGCAACACTTCGGTATCTTTATTACCGAAATGTTTCGCCTGGGCAGCAGGCTTCTTCAGTCGAATGCAAAGGCGAACTATTTTATACTGGAGTTTACCTGGAGAGAGTTCCGGGGGTCAACGCCCCCGCGGCCCAGTCTGTGACCAGGCCTCCTGGTGGATCAGAGCCTGATCAACCAGGCTGTTGCTGCTGGCTGCACGCAAACCAACGTACGAGCCACAGCCCGGCTGGTCAGGAACCGACTTTAGGTGCTTATCCAGTGCCAGCTTGAAGACTGCCAGGGGTCTGTTGGTAATCCCCCTTATGTATGCTGGGAGGCAGTTGAACAGTCTCGGGCCCCTGACACTTATTGTATGGTCTCTTAACGTGCTAGTGACACCCCTGCTTTTCATTGGGGGGATGTTGCATCGTCTGCCAAGTCTTTTGCTTTCGTAGTGAGTGATTTTCGTGTGCAAGTTCGGTACTAGTCCCTCTAGGATTTTCCAGGTGTATATAATCATGTATCTCTCCCGCCTGCATTCCAGGGAATACAGGTTTAGGAACCTCAAGCGCTCCCAGTAATTGAGGTGTTTTATCTCCGTTATGCGCGCCGTGAAGGTTCTCTGTACATTTTCTAGGTCAGCAATTTCACCTGCCTTGAAAGGTGCTGTTAGTGTGCAGCAATATTCCAGCCTAGATAGAACAAGTGACCTGAAGAGTGTCATCATGGGCTTGGCCTCCCTAGTTTTGAAGGTTCTCATTATCCATCCTGTCATTTTTCTAGCAGATGCGATTGATACAATGTTATGGTCCTTGAAGGTGAGATCCTCCGACATGATCACTCCCAGGTCTTTGACGTTGGTGTTTCGCTCTATTTTGTGGCCAGAATTTGTTTTGTACTCTGATGAAGATTTAATTTCCTCATGTTTACCATATCTGAGTAATTGAAATTTCTCATCGTTGAACTTCATATTGTTTTCTGCAGCCCACTGAAAGATTTGGTTGATGTCCGCCTGGAGCCTTGCAGTGTCTGCAGTGGAAGACACTGTCATGCAGATTCGGGTGTCATCTGCAAAAGAAGACACGGTGCTGTGGCTGACAGCCTTGTCTATGTCGGATATGAGGAGGAAGAACAAGATGGGAGCGAGTACTGTGCCTTGTGGAACAGAGCTTTTCACCGTAGCTGCCTCGGACTTTACTCTGTTGACGACTACTCTCTGTGTTCTGTTAGTGAGGAAATTATAGATCCATCGACCGACTTTTCCTGTTATTCCTTTAGCACGCATTTTGTGCGCTATTACGCCGTGGTCACACTTGTCGAAGGCTTTTGCAAAGTCTGTATATATTACATCTGCATTCTTTTTGTCTTCTAGTGCATTTAGGACCTTGTAGTGATCCAATAGTTGAGACAGACAGGAGCGACCTGTTCTAAACCCATGTTGCCCTGGGTTGTGTAACTGATGGGTTTCTAGATGGGTGGTGATCTTGCTTCTTAGGACCCTTTCAAAGATTTTTATGATATGGGATGTTAGTGCTATCGGTCTGTAGTTCTTTGCTGTTGCTTTACTGCCCCCTTTGTGGAGTGGGGCTATGTCTGTTGTTTTTAGTAACTGTGGGACGTGGAGATACAATTTCAGAGTTCATTCACTTAGCCTTAATAAGTTGTATTCAGTTACTCAATCTGCTGCGTAGGCGTAACGTTTAGGCAATAAAGATACCCGTTTCGTACGTGTCTCGTTTATCACCTTGTCGGTAATGTTTACCAGTAATGTAAAGGTTACTGATTTTTGTCTGTGGTGTCGATTCTTAGCTCCTGGTTCTGCCTCTTTAAGTTTCGTCGGCCGGCATTACAGGCCTATTACCATTTAAGCAGTCATATTCTTAAAACTGTGTATTGAGTTGTTTCCTCCACGTCACTTTCCTATCCTAAAAGTGAAAAGAAAGTGCTTGCTAACGTCTCTGATTCCTATTATTATTATTAATATTATATTCATAAGGGAGCGCTAAACCCATAAGAGTATGACAGCAATAGTGGAATGTGAGGCATTTGAGCATTATTATTATTATAATCAAGAGGGAAGCGCTAAACCCGGAGGATTATACAGCGCCTGGGGGGGGGGATGTGGAAGGCATTCAGGCTTAATTCGGGGAACTGGAGCACAGATCCAATTCCCTAAATCAAGAGCCCCTCACCAACATCAAGGAACCTTCCTTGAGGGGAGGCATTTGAGCAGCCACTTGTTTAACCATCCCGGCTGCAACCTGCTTCATTTTCTCCAGAGTCTTCCACTGATTATATTCTTCCCAATAGTTTCCCATTATTTGTAAACAGACACATAGTATTGTATTCCATCTTGCAAATAATTTACGTATATGAGGAAAGGTAGTGGCACCAGTACTGATCCTTGGGGAACCCTGCTCATTACTATTACTCATCCTGGCACCACCTGTCTTTCAGGTACTCTTTGAGCTACTGGAGGACTTTTCCTCTCATCCCTACTTGCTCCTCGCGCTTGTGACACAGTTTTCGGTGGGGAGGACACAGGCCAAATGAGTTTTTGCAGCGGGGTGGAAACATTTCGACGCGTTTCCTTACACCTGTTGTCTTGTTCACCTAGCAGCAAATAGGTACCTGTGTGTTAGTTGACTGGCGTGGGTCGCATCCTGGGGGGCAAGATTGAGGACCCCAATGGAAATCAGTTAAGACAGTCCTCGATGACGCACTGACTTTCTTGGGTTATCCTGGGTGGCTAACCCTCCGGGGTTAAAAATCCGAACGAAATCTTATCTTATCAAGAGGATGCTGTCCATCCATCGCTCTTTCTGTTACTTTATCTCAGTAAATGGTCAGCAGCAAACAGCAGCTCTTTGTCAGCATGATACAAAAGCTCCTAATCAGCAGGAAACAACAGCCCCAGTTACCAGCAAACAGCAGCTTCTGGTCAGCAGGAAAAACAGCTCCTTGTTAGCAGGAAATAGAAGATCTTGGTCATCAGGAAACAACAGCTCCTGGTTATCAGAAAGCCATTCCTGGTCAGCAGGAAACAACAGCCAGTAGTTAGCAGGAAACAACAACCAGTAGTTAGCAGGAAACAACAGCCAGTAGTTAGCAGGAAACAACAGCCAGTAGTTAGCAGGAAACAACAGCCAGTAGTTAGCAGGAAACAACAGCCAGTAGTTAGCAGGAAACAACAACCAGTAGTTAGCAGGAAACAACAGCCACTAGTTAGCAGGAAACAACAGCCACTAGTTAGCAGGAAACAACAGCCAGTAGTTAGCAGGAAACAAAAGCCAGTAGTTAGCAGGAAACAGAAGTTGCCCTGTTTCCTGATTGTTTTAAGGATCCCAATGGAAATAAGTTACTTTGTCCGACTTTTTTGGGTTATCCTATGTAATTTACAATATGTATGATTTATTTATTTATTTATTTAGTAATTTAAGCATACAAACAGATAATTGTACTTATGTGTACCTGTGCCTAAATAAACTTATTCCTCCTCAAGGGTATGTGCCTATTACTGTAAGCTGATGCTCTCTTTAATGTTAATGTAAATTACTCGGTTTAACTTATTCCAAATATATGTCCTTTTATTGTAACAGATTTTCATACAGTTGAGTTACTTAGCTGTTTTAACTTTCAAGGTTTACAATATTACAAGAACCAAAAAGAAAATAAGCCATTTGTCTGAATTTTCTTTGGTTATCCTATGTAATCTACACATATGCTACTATGTATGATAATTTGTGTAACTGTATTTATGTATCTGACTTTTTTGGGGGTTATCCTAGGTAATCTACACATGCTGCTATTTATGATAATTTATGTAGCTATTTATGTGTACCTGTACCTCAGTAAACTTACTTACTTACCTGTACCTATATATGGGGTGCATAATAAAGATATTAAACTAACAACTATATAAACTTACTTTTACTTTATTGATTCGGGTGTGGAGAGGTTCATGCTGCCTGAGTGAGGCCGTGACAGCTCTTAAACCCAACAATAATACTAGTCAGACACCTCCTGCTGCTGTTGTCCTGGTTAACCCTTACTCCTGTGGTCGCTATTCCTGTTCAGTTTTTACTCTTGAGGCCGTTGTTCTCAGGTCAGTCCTTCCTCCTGTGGTCGTTCAGAAGGCAGTCTTTGTTCCTGTATTCGTTGCTGCCATATTAGTCATTGCTTTTTACTGTATCTAATAGGTTACTGTTTCTGATGTTTAGGTCGCAAGGACACCAGAGGAAATATATCACTTTGATCTGTTTTGGGGGTCTCCTAGGTAATCTACATGTTTTTATGTAAGAAAATTGTAAATCATCCAATATTGTGTAAACTGTACTAGAATAAGTCCTAATTCCTGTTGTCCTTCCCAAGTCCATTCTAACTTCTGCTCTTCCATGGGCCTTCCCTCTGCTGGCCCTCCAGGTCCGTCCTTCCTCCTGCTCACCTTCCCAGGTCCGTCCTTCCTCCTGCTCACCTTCCCAGGTCCGTCCTTCCTCCTGCTCACCTTCCCAGGTCCGTCCTTCCTTCTGCTGCTGTCTGCGCTGTATAACCCTTGTGGTTTAGCGCTTCTTTTTTATAATAATCCTGCTGCCGTTCCCAGGTCTATCCTTATCCCTGCTGCCCTTCCCAGGACCGTCCTTCCTCTTGCTATCATTTCCAGGTCAGTTGTACCTTCCATGGTTGCTCTTCCCTGGTCAGTCCTTCCTTCAAAGACTTTTTAGATTTGGCTCTTCTAAAGATTAATGTTCTTGCACCGGCCCCTCCAAAACTCATTGTTCTCAGGCTTGTGGTTCTTCCTATGGTCAGTTATCAGGGTCATTTGTTGACCTTTTGGTACGTGCTAAGAGATGAGGACATATACTCTGGGACAGAAAGTCAAGAACTTTGCCATTGCATCGAGGGTGATTGTATTGGCACTACAGGTATGTTATGGCTCTTTTCTGAATAATGACAGTTTTGAGGTTAAGTATATCCTAGATTAAGTCATCATAAAATGCAACTTTTGTATACTACCTATAATTGTGCCAGAATAAGAAATATTATTGAAGGTACACACATTGTATACCATTAGTAATATTAAAACTACAGTATGTGCAGTTTAATACAATATACACTGTACATAATTGTTTATGTTAATCATTTTCCCCAATCACTCAAGAGCTATTATATAAAATACATACCTACAAGTACTTTTTTAAATATCCATATTTAAGAACTAGTTTCTTCATAGTTATTGTACTATTTTCTGATTACTATTTACTGTAAATTAGGAATATTATTTAGTGAATTTCAAGTTAATAGATAATACCTGAGAGCCTGACACAAGCTATGGGCCTCCTTTTCACCCCAAGGTAACTAATTATTATGGCTGATATATAAATATAAATACAATAGATCTTCAAGTTAATGGGCCTCAATTTAGAGGGCTGGAAATATGGGACAAAAACCAAGTCCGTTGTTTACAATGGACTTGGTTTTCTCTGGACAATTGAAGGTTATTGTATATGTTTTGGTTCCTTGGATGTTTTGCATGTACTTGAGACATGACTGTACAGTGTATCATCCAACCATCACAGTGCCATATAAGTAACTTTCTGTTTAAGCACCAAATATAATTTTTACCATAATGTGCTATAACTGAAAATGTTGCATTTTTAATAAATAACATTCTGTAATGATAAGAGACGTACAAATTTTATATAACTACTCTTAAATATTTAAATAATTTGCTAATAGCCCACTTCTTAATAGTTCTTATCCTTGAATTGTTTCCCTCCAGTCCTATAAGGAAATGCTGAAAGCAAGAGGCTAACAACTCCTTCTGTATCAATTATTAAAAAGACAGCCTAAATATACAAGTCTACATATATTCAGTAGTCCTGTTCAATAATGATCATTTGTGACTGAAATAACACTCCATCCTTTGTTATGGTAGTACCCATATACATGTATAAGAAACTACAGACCTGTTAGAAGGATTAAAGTCAAACTTGCCACTAATGCAATAAAACCTCTTGAAATTATTATGGTGTTCATGCTGCCCAAGTAAAGTTTGCCAACACAAGCTGGTGGACAGTACAACCATTGCATGAACAACCATCCTACATGATGGGTACATTACATAATCGTTGCTGTTCTTCTTAAATTTTAAAATGTAAATTCTGCAATTCAGTGCAGTCTTTGAAAATTGTCCATTACATTATTTAAAGTTTGGTAAAAATAATACTGTATATTCTTGGTAAGAAAGTAAGATTGAGTATTGATGTCATTGCAATGCTACATTTATAGATATTAGATATTTTGTTTTGTTACATTGGAATCCTTACTGATGTAGGTAAGATGTAGTAGTGTAAGAATATGACTCACTCACCATGAGTTCAATCCCCGCTTGTGGTATAGTGTGTTTGCAGTCGTGTCATTACACTTTATTGAGTCATAATGTTGTAACAGTAGTATACAGTAAATCGTATGTTACAAATATGCAACAAATGATTCACCTCATTAATTTGATTTACAGGCTGTATCAAACCTTCTCATCCCCGATCATCAGGCTGATGCTTTCATCTCTCCTGAAGATCCTAGTGTACCGGTATCATGGCCAGACCAGCTTGTTAAAATTCTCTTGGGTGGATTAGTGCGCTGGGATGCCCAGTACTTCCTACACATTGCACAGTATGGCTACACACATGAGAACACACTTGCTTTTTTTCCACTCTTTCCTTTAACAGTGCGTTTTATCACTGTAATTTTGAATGTGCCATTGCAGTTTATATTTAATTATTATAGTGTCCTTCTAATATCTGCAGTATTGATAAACTTTTATCTGTTCATAAAGACTGCAGTAGTTTTTCATAAATTGAGTGAAGAAGTGCTAAGGAATCAAGTCTTGGCATATCGAGCAGCACTGCTCTTCTGTGTGAACCCGGCAAGTGTGTTTTTCACTGCACCATACTCAGAGGGACTATTTGCATTCTTAACATTCTCTGCCCTCTTGATGAATGAGACCAGGAGCACCTCTACTGCTGCCATGGTGTTTGGATTAGCTTCATCAGCCAGGTCAAATGGTTTGGTTAATGTTGGATTCATACTCTACAGAAAACTTCAAGACTGCTCAAATTATTTCTATAAGTGAGTTGTAACTGAGTATTTTATGAGAGAGAAAATTTTGCATATTTTCACATATCTTCTAATGTACTGTATAAAATAAACTACCATAATATAAAATCTTCACCAGTTGTTTCTTAACAATCTGTAATTAAATTGCTGCATATGAATGACCATTTGACATAACTGGAGTAATAAATTAACCAC
The DNA here is from genome assembly GCF_038502225.1 of Cherax quadricarinatus. NCBI lineage: Eukaryota > Metazoa > Arthropoda > Malacostraca > Decapoda > Parastacidae > Cherax > Cherax quadricarinatus. The sequence goes on from NC_091370.1 coordinate 14,840,301, forward strand.
AAATATCCATAGTTTTCCAAGATGCTTCCTAATTTCAGAATTCGGAATGCAACTACAGAATCTGGCCAGCTGTCCCTTCTACTGGTATTGGTTCTGACATTCAACTATACTCTCATACCTCTGTTCATTGGTTGCTTCCTGGTCATCCTTCCATTTGCCCTCTTCCAAATGTGGTGCTATAATGTAAGTAAAGTTACATTTATTAAGAGGGAACTACAGCTAAAGAAGGAATACCAGCAGTATGAAATGATCAGTTATGGAAAGGCTGGAAGAGTGTAAATGTTTAAATTTAAGAATGTGGATTAAAGTAAAACTGAAATGTGAGAAGTGGGGTGAGATTTTGTGTTCTGTTAAGCAGCTAACTAGGGAGTTTTGAAGCAAATGAAAGAATGATTGTTGTGGGTGACTTAAATACGAAAGTGGGAAAGACCATAGTAGAGGGCACAGTTACAGAAGGAGAGAAATCTGCATAACTTCTGGTCCCAGTGAGATCAAATTATCACATACACAGCCACTTCTTCCCCTCCCATCCCTTGATCTATGAACCATACTCTTCTGTAAAAATACTTGTTTTCCTCTCTATAACAGATGTACTGTGGTGAAGAAGGCAGTTCTCCTTCTCTTGCTCCTCATCTCGAGATGTTTGTACGCTCCAACTTCTTGCACTCCCCAGATCTTGGTGAAGCTGAATGGTGCTACAACTTTCCTCCGCTTGCATATTCTCACGTACAAGATAAATACTGGGAGGTAAGTTGAACTTCATACATTTAACTAAAGCATTGAGTTCTCAGTTTACTGGACTAATAGGGAGGAGAGGATACCTGGTAATGCCATTTGTCTATTAAGTAAGTAATGAGATTGTTTTTCCATCATTGTAACAGTAACAGACAATTCTGGAAATAATGAATTTTGTCAGAGTTTTCCAAAAGTAATTTGCCATCACTTAGTAACAAAAACAGACAATTATGGGAGTCCAATGTTTCTGAAAGCAATTTACTCGGTGGATCATAACAATAATAGACAATTCTGGAAACAATAGACTAAACTATGTCTATTGCAAGACATTATCCAATGTCTAGATTTTGTCTGTTAAATCCAAAATCCATTAAGTCAAGGTCCATTAAACTAGTTTTACTATAAAAATAAATATTTTTTCAACAGTTATTTCTCTGAAGAAAACATTGAATCCAGTGGCTTTTATGAATGGTACCATTGGAAGGACGGAGTATGGAGGAAGCAAATGTGTTCAGATATTTGGGAGTGGACTTGTTGGTGGATGGGTCTGTGAAAGATGAGGTGAACTATAGAATTGATGAGGAAGGGGGGTTGTTGCATTGAGGCATCTGTGGAGACAAAGAACATTATCCATGGAGGCAAAAAGGGAATGTATGAGAGTATAGTGGTCAACACTTCTTATATGAGTGTTATGAATGAGTTGTGAATGTTGCAGCAAGGAAGAAGCTGGAGGAAGTAGACATATCATGTCTGAGAACAATGTGTAGTGTAAATATTATACAGAGAATTCGTTGCCTGGAGATTAGGAGGAGGTGTGGGATTGCTAAAAGTTTTATCCAGAGGTCTGTGGAAGAGTTACTGAAGTGGTTTGGACATTTATAGGAGATGGAGCAAAATAGGATGACTTAGAGGGTGTATAGATCTGTAGTGGATGGAAGGCAGGGTAGGAGCCACCCTAGAAAAGGTTGGACCTTATTATACTCTGATTTTTTCATCCTACTCTGTATCATTACAAATGTATTCCGTGATGTTTCATAGATTTAGAAATGGAAAATACACTACTGTAATTCCTTTCACAAATGAGAGAGGTGTCCAGATCAGTATATTGTTGCATTTTCTTTCATTATATTAATGCACTCAAGCTGGATAAGGAAAATTTCCATTTGTATGTTCAAACTATTTGACTTTTTTATTGAAGGATGACATACAGTTTCTTTGCAATGAAGTCATTAGTTCAACATAAACAGTAATATGTCTTATTTTCAAGACATTTATCTTCTCGTTAACTTTGGGTATTACAAAATGTCATATACAGTGGACCCCCGAACGATCACCTCCCAATGCGACCAATTATGTAAGTGTATTTATGTAAGTGCGTTTGTACGTGTATGTTTGGGGGTCTGAAATGGACTAATCTACTTCTCAATATTCCTTATGGGAACAAATTCGGTCAGTACTGGCACCTGAGCATACTTCTGGAATGAAAAAATATCGTTAACCGGGGGTCCACTGTATATACATTATATTATATAAGCTGTAAACATAGGTCTTGTACACTGCAATTCCTATTGTTTATTGAAAATTTAATTATATACTCCATCATGATAATTTTGTTATAATGCACTGTATTGCTTACAGTAGTTGGGAAGAAATTTATAATTTGTTGGTCATTAATTATGCTTTCTATACACAAATAGCTCATACAAGTCACATTGTGGCATACAGTTGACACCTTGATGAATGTCACTTAACTGTATTCATCAGGATATATTCTGAGTAATTACAAATATCTTTATTGATAGTAAATTACTGTGTATCAAATCAATTATTGCTTCAGTATTCTGATTTTTTTCCGTTTAGGTGGGGTTCTTACGGTATTATGAGGTGCGGCAGGTGCCTAACTTTATTCTCGCTTTGCCAGTTGTTATGGTCATTATCTGCCATGCTGCACTGTATATGGTTGACAACCCACAGGTATGTTATGCCAGTCTGAATGTAGATCTTAAGACTGATGCAGATGCTAAGTTCTTTGCAGAATAAATAAACTTACTTGAACTAATTACTGTATGTTTCAGTCTCACAGTAGTCTGTAGAAAGAGGCTAAAATACACAATACTGATTTCAAATGTTTTATTGCTCTGTGGGATCATTTGTTTCATTGTTAAGTGTTTATTACAATTTTCATGATTGGAGCTTAATGATTAGACATATTGCATTAAATGTCTAAATTATTAGTCTTTATTTACATTGATAACATGATAAGCTAAAAAATCATGTTATAAAAAGATTTTCATAAAATAAAGAGTAAATATTATTATTCTGTTCTTATGTGTGTATACCTTAACTCCTTGACTGTCACAAGCCCCTTTCTGAAACTCATTCTGTCGCAAAAGTTTTGGAAAAAAAAACAAAATTTTTTCTTATGAAATGATGGAGAATCTTTTCCTGATGGTAATGACACCAAAAGTACGAAATTTGGTCGAAAACTCACGGAATTATGCTCCCGCGAAGTTAGCAGTCTTGGCGACATATATGCATCGGCGATTTCACCGACTTTGAGCCCTGTTTTTGGCCAATTCCGTTGTATGAGTCGACCAAACTCATAGCTATTTCTTTAGAACTCCATTTTTTCTGTCAGGTGAGTACAAGAAACCGCCCATTTACCAATTTGAACTACCTAATAAAGTGGTCAGAAATTGGCAATTTGGCCAATTTCACGCAAATTAAAAAAGATGCCAATTTCAAAATAGGGTCCAGAATAAACAATGTAGACATTCTTGGCACTAAAATAACATATCCTCTGCTCATTAGTCACATCTCTAGGCCCCTCTTATATTACTCTTGCTTTCTATTTTGATTTTTTATTCACACAATAAAATAGAAGATTTACTGTTATGCAGACTACTGCATTATTGTAAAAATGGTATAAATAATATCAGTGCACTAGTAAAAGAATATTAGACTCCCCAGTTGATGTGTATTGGACGTGTGGTGTGATTTGCTTACTCTTGAACATTGGTAAAAATCGAACATTTCGACTAATTTGAGCTCAATTTCAAGGTCATTTTCATCGTGAAACTAATCAAAATCATCTCTATTTCTGTAATATGTTTTCCATTCTATCAAATGAGACCAAGAAAACGAGAATACAACCATAAATACTATACAAAAATACACCTCAAAGTCGGCGTTTTAATCCAAAAACACGGTCGGAGTTTTTTTTTTTCTCATTATGCACTGCGTGCTGCAGGATTTTTTTTTATACAGTGCACACTGACCACACAGACCCATTCTCTCACATGTGGGCCTACCAGCTTTCTCCTGCTTGATTTGAAGCTGCTAGAATTACTGAGTATACATATACGTCCAAAACACTGGCTCATAAGACGTATACATACGGTCAAAACAGTCAAAGGGTTAAAGGAGGGGTTTGGGATATTGGCAGTTTGGAGGGACCTCTTAACTGTTGTATCTTAGCACCTCTGCAAAGACAGTACTCACCTAGTACTCGCCTAGTTGAGGTTGCAGGGGTCGAGTCCAAGCTCCTGGCCCCGAGTATGAGTGATGGTGAAAGTGTTGAATGATGATGTAAGTATTTTTCTTTCTTTTTGGGTTTTTCTTTCTTTTTGTGTCACCCTGCCTCGGTGGGAAATGGCCAATGTGTTAAAAAAAAAAATCTAGAATATAGAATTAAGAAATTAAGAATTACCACTATTTTTGAGGAAAGAAAAGTCTAAAATGCTGCAAGAATAAAATGGCTTCGGATGTATTATGGACATGAAATGAGACATGGTTTTCTGTGAAAGGTGAATAACTATAATTGAAAAGCTAGTAAATTAAGTGGAAGGACAAGAGTGAAGGCATATATGTATGTATGGTAAATGTCTCATTGCATTGTGCAGAACTGCATTTTTGCACTCTGTAACATTAAGAGGAATTTTTGAACAGTATCACATTTTATGGTGGGTTTGGCAAGTGGGACACTAACTGATGTGGAAATATTGTTAAATTTATATATACATATATTTCTTCAAGTTAATAGATGACAGATATAGGTACATTTATGACTCATATTTTAGGTTTGTTGGGCCCTAGGCATTCCTCAATCTGTGACAGAACAGAGGAGCAGTAAACAGTCTTATTTTTGGCCAGAGGAAGGCATCAATTCTTGGCGAATCTTCATCTACACAGCTCACTCACTCTGTCTTTGTGCTTTCTGTGTTCTCTGCATTCATGTTCAGGTAAGCAAGTGATCATGTACACCTGTTACTCTTTTTCATATACTGCATAAAGGAGAGTTCAATGTTGGCATTACTCACAAAGTAAAGTAAAATATATAATGATAACGTGAGTTCTATAACTATGTGAAAGTTACGAATTAAATAATCAATTGCAAGTATGTGTTGAAACTATTTTTTTACATGTTCCTCATGGTATATCAAGAAGTATTTTTCATTATATATTCTGTACATTGAGTTTACCTTAGTTCTTAACCATGTTAGAGTTCAAAGTACATGTATACCTGAGGATAGAGTATGGCCATAGTGAACTTGGCAGTTGATAGGTTCTTTACCTTAAACCGTGTAAGTTTTAGGGTTTGTCAGAAGTACAGTATTTATCTGGCTCACAGGATGGGCTACTACAGTAATTATGTGTCTTATGGCAAAGTGATCAGTGATTATTAAGTGGAAATAAAGGAACTGTAGCATAATAAGGCTGTTTTTGTGAGTGGGAGGCCATGTATATGCAGAGAGGTCTGGTCCACTGTAGCACAGAAAGTCTTTTATTTTTCAAAAGTAATATACAGTGGACCCCCGCATAACGATATTAATCCGTTCATGAGAGCTCATTGTTATGCGAAATTATCGTTATGCGGATGAATTTTCCCCATAAGAAATAATGGAAATCAAATTAATCCGTGCAAGACACCCCAAAGTATGAAAAAAAAACATTTTTACCACATGAAATATTAATTTTAATACACACAAACTGAAAAAGGCATGCACAATTACATGACACTTACCTTTATTGAAGATCTGGTGATGATTGATGGGATGGGAGGAGGAGAGAGTCTTAGTGTTTAGAAGGGGAATCCCCTTCCATTAAGACTTGAGGTGTCAAGTCCTTTTCTAGGGTTACTTCCCTTCTTCTTTTAATGCCACTAGGACCAGCTTCAGAGTCACTGGACTTCTGTCGCACAACATATCTGTCCATAGTGGCCTGTACCTCTCGTTCCTTTATGACTTCCCTAAAGTGTTTCACAACATTGTCAGTGTAATAGTCACCAGCACGGCTTGCAATAGATGTGTGAGGGTGATTTTCATCCATAAAGGTTTGCACTTTCAGCCACATTGCACAGATTTCCTTAATCTTTGTAGTAGGCAACTTCTTCAATTTCTCTCTCCCCTCTGCCGAACAAGTTTCCTCAGGTCTGGCCTCTTGCTGTTGAAGTTGATCTAGCAGCTCATCAGTGGTTAGTTCTTCATTGTCCTCCTCCACCAACTCTTCCACATCATCCCCACTAACCTCCAACCCCAAGGACTTCCCCAATGCCACAATTGATTCCTCAACTGGCATACTCCTCTCAGGGTTAGCCTCAAATCCTTCAAAATCTCTTTGGTCTACACATTCTGGCCACAGTTTCTTCCAAGCAGAGTTCAAGGTCCTCTTAGTCACTCCCTCCCAAGCCTTACCTATAAGGTTTACACAATTGAGGATATTAAAGTGATCTCTCCAAAACTCTCTTAGAGTCAGTTGAGTTTCTGAGGTCACTACAAAGCACCTTTCAAACAGAGCTTTTGTGTACAGTTTTTTGAAGTTTGCAATAACCTGCTGGTCCATGGGCTGCAGGAGAGGAGTGGTATTAGGAGGCAAAAACTTCACCTTAATGAACTTCATGTCTCCATAAAGTCGCTCTGCCACGTCTGTAGGATGACCAGGGGCATTGTCTAACACCAGGAGGCACTTAAGGTCTAATTTCTTTTCAGTTAGGTAATCTTTCACATTGGGGGCAAATGCATGGTGTAACCAGTCATAGAAAAAGTCCCTAGTGACCCATGCCTTACTGTTTGCCCTCCACAGCACACAAATTAGCCTTGAGGATATTCTTTTGCCTGAACGCTCTGGGAGTTTCTGAGTGATACACTAATAAAGGCTTCACTTTGCAATCACCACTAGCATTGGAACACATCAACAGAGTAAGCCTGTCTTTCATAGGCTTATGTCCTGGGAGTGCCTTTTCCTCCTGAGTAATGTAGGTCCTGCTTGGCATTTTCTTCCAAAACAGGCCTGTTTCATCACAATTAAACACTTGTTCAGGTTTCAATCCTTCACTGTCTATGTACTCCTTGAATTCCTGCACATATTTTTCAGCTGCTTTGTGGTCCGAACTGGCAGCCTCACCATACCTTATCACACTATGTATGCCACTACGCTTCTTAAATCTCTCAAACCAACCTTTGCTGGCCTTAAATTCACTCATATCATCACTAGTTGCAGGCATTTTTTTAATTAAATCCTGATGCAACTTCCTAGCCTTTTCACTTATGATCACTTGAGAGATGCTATCTCCTGCTATCTGTTTTTCATTTATCCACACCAATAAGAGTCTCTCAACATCTTCCATCACTTGCGATCTCTGTTTCGAAAACACAGTTGAACCTCTGGCAAGAACAGCTTCCTTGATTGCCTTTTTGTTGCCCACAATAGTAGCGATGGTTGACTGGGGTTTATTATACAACCTGGCCAGCTCGGAGACACGCACTCCACTTTCATACTTATCAATGATCTCTTTCTTCATCTCTATAGTAATTCTCACCCTTATTCCTGTAGGGTTGACACTAAAAGCTTTCTTGGGGCCCATGGTCACTTATTTTGCAGATAAAATCACCAAAAACACTGTAATACTACGAAATGTTCCGATTGTATGCTTGGATGTTACCGCGGAGGCTGGCTGGTAAACAATGCCACCGGCGGAACATGTGAGGCTGGCTAAGGCCACACATTAGACGCGTCTCGGACGAACAGCGTTGAGCGGGTTTTTTAGCGGTATGCGAGGCAAAATCTTAGCGATAAAATGTATCAGTATGCGGATTTAACGTTATGTAAGGCCAACGGTATGCGGGGGTCCACTGTACAGTGGTACAGTAAATCAAATTTTAAATCATATAGAAAAAATATTTACTCGTGAATGTTGAATTTAATGTCTGGGCTGGTTAACTCTTCCATTATAAATGAACAGTGGAGAGTATCCTAGGGAAAATTAATTTGATAGTTGGAGGATCAGTTGGAGGATCCTAGTAAGATTTCACTTGAAATAATTATTTACTCTTGTCAGTGACCACTTCCTCCTTCAATGTTGGCAAAGGGCTCTTTATTTAAGCAATTGAAACTACCCTCCCCTTCCTTGGATCAAACCTGATTAACTCCCATTCCTCAGATGCTGTATAACCCATATGAGTTTCATGCTTCCTCATAATTAATAATGACTGGTCCCATCCTACTGTAATGATGAGCAGCAGTAACAATACCGCACTAGGTGGCATTACTCATATTACAGTACATGTACAGTATACAGTGGACCGCCGCATAATGATCAGCCTCCAACTCGACCAATTATGTAAGTGTATTTTTGTAAGTGCTTTTGTAGGTGTATTTTTGGGGGTCTGAAACGGACTAATCTAATTCACAATATCTCTTATGGGAACAAATTCGGTCTATAACGGCACCCAAACAGACTTCTGGATTGAAATAATATCGTTATCCGGTGGTCCACTGTACATATATATTGTCAGTGCTAAATAGTCTTCAGTTGCTGACTGAGGAGTAACTTTTTAACAGGTGACCACAAGACTGTTGTGCTCTAGTTGTCCAGTTGTGTACTGGTTTGCTGCCCATCTTATCTCCGACCAGCCCAAGAACTCGGCTGAGGAAAACTCCAGAGAAAACGAAGATGACCTGGCTGAATGCCTCTCCAACATGACTAAGCGTTACCAAGTTTCTCTTCTCTCAGAGTTGCCCAGACCATTTTGGGGACAAGTTATTTTGTCATATTTTATACTGTATTTTTTGATAGGTATAATTTTGTACTCCAATTTTTTACCATGGACCTGAAATGGATGATAACCCCTCTCCCCCTTCCACCAGAATAATTTATTGAGAATATATTTCTTATTTATTTGTTGATATCCTTGTATATATCTGAACAAACTGAAATGAGCTCAAAAAATACTTAAAAATAAATAGCAGATGCTATTACATTGAACTAAAAATAATCTGAGTGCCTGACTAAAAATCGAGCAAATCATTTTTCAGTCTAAATAACAGTGACTGAAATTGTTTGCATATTGTTTGTTTATGATAAAACAGTAAACTAGTCTTGATAGTAGCAAATTAGTATTGACAGTAGTAAATTGTTCAGATAGCTGGAAAATGTTATCACTAAATAGCTGAATGGTTCTAGTGCTTTGTAAAGCATGTAATTTAACTATGATCTAAAATTTTGAGAGTACTGTACTTATTTCCTTAGGATTTCTATAAGCTTGTAAAGTTCTCTTGATTTCTATAAAAGTAATTTGGAATTGTAACTATACAAGAAATAAGTGTTATCTTTAAGATAACCCTAATAATTACATTCCTGTTTTGCCAAAGACAAATATTTCTTAAATTACATTAAACTGTAATTTTTCAGTCTGTCATAATAGAATAATTAAAAGATTAAATATTTCTCATGACAGTGAGTTGCTCTTATGAAACTAAAGCTCATTGCTCATTTATTTGTGTATGAAGTCCATAGCACTTAGCTTGTAGCATACTGCCTAGAAACCAGACATTTTTCAGTACTGTATACTTTAGTTATCCCATAGATGGAAGAGCCATTTTAATAATCTGTGGATTTTTCACCCCGTTAATCATTATACTTGGGAATACAGTATAATGTAATGTGTTTAGAGTATTACTGAGGCTCAGGGGCTGAACAATTCAAAATTAAATCTACTTTTTCCACTGTCTCCAGTCTCCTCTAGTCACCTGATGAAGTTGGACCTTTTGGCATAAAAATACCAGTGTTATATATGCATCTTAATCATAAGCTGGATGGTATTTTACAAAATTTAAAATAGTATTTCCTCTTTTATTGAGTTGTATAAGAACATTTACAGAGATAAAATGAAGTGTTTCAGGCAGACTGAACTTGAAAGATAAAGTAAGCAAATTGCTGATCAATTTATGCAGTATTAATATTAATTTATAAACTCATAGATGATGTAACTGATCATATCTTATGGATTACATATTAATGTCATACCAAGAAAAATGCAGTTGCAGTAATGTAGCTTGTTTTCACTTGAATAAGAAGTTGAGTAAGGAAGTAGAACTCTGTAAGTAAATATGTAAAGTGAGGCATAGAATATAAAAGTACATTAAACCTTCAGTTTAATGAACTTTGGAAATACTGGACAAAATCCACTGGCTCAGCAGATTCAAAAACAATGGAGAAAGTCCCTTAGCTACAGAATTGCCCACTTTTGTTAGAATTGCAGCAAAACAATCTCATCTCTATTCACCACCATTGCCATTACTTGATGCCCGCTGACTTCTTTCTCCTATTAATCTGTTTCATTGAGGGTTTCCTAATTCATTAAGTCAAATTAAAATTCAATCAAATTTAATGATGCTTGAAACTATTAAGCTGAATATACAGTATACAAGTAAAGTAAAATAGAAGTCACTTAGATGGATTGCAAGAGTGAGTGAGTATATAATAGTTATCAGAAAAACAAATTACAATAATCATTCCAAATTCACAGGTTCTAAATTCAATTTTTTCAGTCTTCCCATTAATTATCATATATTTTTATTATCACACTGGCTGATTCCCACCAAGGCAGGGTGGCCCGAAAAAGAAAAACTTTCACCATCATTCACTCCATCACTGTCTTGCCAGAAGGGTGCTTTACACTACAGTTTTTAAACTGCAACATTAACACCCCTCCTTCAGAGTGCAGGCACTGTACTTCCCATCTCCAGGACTCAAGTCCAGCCTGCCGGTTTCCCTGAACCCCTTCATAAATGTTACTTTGCTCACACTCCAACAGCACGTCAAGTATTAAAAACCATTTGTCTCCATTCGCTCCTATCAAACACGCTCACGCATGCCTGCTGGAAGTCCAAGCCCCTCGCACACAAAACCTCCTTTACCCCGTCCCTCCAACCTTTTCTAGGCCGACCCCTACCCCGCCTTCCTTCCACTACAGACTAATACACTCTTGAAGTCACTCTGTTTCGCTCCATTCTCTCTACATGTCCGAACCACCTCAACAACCCTTCCTCAGCCCTCTGGACAACAGTTTTGGTAATCCCGCACCTCCTCCTAACTTCCAAACTACGAATTCTCTGCATTATATTCACACCACACATTGCCCTCAGACATGACATCTCCACTGCCTCCAGCCTTCTCCTCGCTGCAACATTCATCACCCATGCTTCACACCCATATAAGAGTGCTGGTAAAACTACACTCTCATACATTCCCCTCTTTGCCTCCAAGGACAAAGTTCTTTGTCTCCACAGACTCCTAAGTGCACCACTCACCCTTTTCCCCTCATCAATTCTATGATTTACCTCATCTTTCATAGACCCATCTGCTGACACGTCCACTCCCAAATATCTGAATACATTCACCTCCTGAATACATTCATATTTCCTGTATTTGCATACCCTATATATAAAATAAAACAAAATGTGACTTAATTGGTGGACATGACGCAGTATATATTTTGTTACAAATTAATCAAGAAATGTTGAACGTTTTCCTTTTTAGTATTTCTGGTAAAATAGTAAAGTTTAGGGTACTATACAGCATCAGCAAAGCAGTCCATTGGACCACCAGCGAATGTCTAATAATTCAGTCCACCGTCATGTATGGGCACCAAAGACCCTGTACACATAGTTTTAAACATTAACAAGACAATTTGAATTGATGCATTACTTATTGCATTCATGGGGAAGCACTCAACCCATAGGGGTTATAGTGCCTGGGGAAATGAGAGGCTGTCAAGTTCGATCCAAGAAAGGGAAGGTTAGATCCAATATCTTAGACCAAGAGCCTCTTACTGACATCAAGGAACCTCCCTTGAAGGGAGACATATTAGAAAAATATTCAGTTATACATTGGAATGCTTCTTAAATATTCACTCTACTCACTCATTTGTGAAACTGTCACAAGACTTTAATGTAGAAAACTAGTGAATCCAGTAAAAGAAAAGTGTATTAAAATGAGCTACTTATTCATCCTTAATAAACAAATGTGTAAGCCTACTAGCATTTTAATATTTTTTAATGAACAGGAGATAGAGTAGGTTGAATGAAAATAAAATAGAATGTATGTAAGGAACAGTGTACTCCATCCAGGAAATTTGCAATTAAGAAAATTGAGAAAAAATGTACATTGTTGTACTTCAAATTTCAGTTTTGGCAGTATGCTATTCAGTATATTGCTGTATAGCCCTTGTGGCTTAGCGGGGTAGGGGTCATCCTCGAAAAGGTTGGAAGGAAGGGGTGAGGGAGGTTTTGTGGGCAAGGGGCTTGGACTTCCAGCAGGCGTGCATGAGCGTGTTCGATAGGAGTGAATGGAGACGAATGGTATTTGGGACCTGACGATCTGTTGGAGTGTGAGCAGGGTAATATTTAGTGAAGGGATTCAGGGAAACCGGTTATTTTTATATAGCCGGACTTGAGTCCTGGAAATGGGAAGTACAATGCCTGCACTCTAAAGGAGGGGTTTTGGGATATTGGCAGTTTGGAGGGATATGTTGTGTATCTTTGTATGTATGTGCTTCTGAGCTGTTGTGTTCTGAGCACCTCTGCAAAAACAGTGATTGTGTGTGAGTGAGATGAAAGTGTTGAATGATGGTGAAAGTGTTTTCTTTTTGGGGATTTTCTTTCTTTTTGGGTCACCTTGCCTCGGTGGGAGACGGCCGACTTGTTGAAAAAAAAAATAATATTCAGTATATTGCTGTATGACCCTTGTGGGTTTAGTGCTTAATTTTGATGGTAATAATAATAATAGTATTCAATCTAAATTATTTCATATTTATAAGCCTGGGTTCCATATGTAATTGCATCACATGAGTGTTATCCCTCCGTCCATTATGAGTAAAATAAAGTATATGCATTATTAGCCCTTGAATTTTCAGCTAATCTACTGAAAGTTGTTAATGTCATGTGAACAAGATTAGTGTAAATATGAAATTGTCAGCAACAGATGTTTTCCAGTTAGCTAAAAAAGAAGTTAAAACATTTAACAATAAACTAATGAATAAAATTTAAAAATCTAGTCATTTTATTGTAGATATTGTAGATATTGCTGCCTCGGTGGGAGACGGCCGACTTGTTGAAAAAAAAAAAAATTGCTTAGCCATTAATCAGTGAACAGGTTAAAAATCTAGTTATTACATTTCATTGTTGATACTGTTGTCTTGAATAAAAAAAATGGCATGACAATTTATACACAATACAATTTTACCATTACCTGTAATGGCATATTTTATTTACATAAATTGTACATTCTTAAAAGTACTGTACTGTATTTTGCTTGTTAGTACTCAGTAGTCTATGCCATTTTTCTTTACATAATGAATCCTAATGAAATGGGTGCTAAATAGCCCACATGAGTTTAGCACTTCTCAAGAATATTTGATCTTGTATAATAAAATGAAGCAACACTTTTCAAGTTTTTGTTATACCTTAATTTATTGAATTTAGTTTTCTGTTGTTAGGGTTTGCATAGCTGTATGACCTATTTAGGTTATATAATAACTAAAGCTCTATACACATACCCATATGATCTTTCACCAAATAACTTTTATGGAATAAGGAAGTGAAACAAAATGCTCATAAAATCAAACTTTTATTGTAAACTGAAGACATGATAGAAATTATTTGATTTTGGTATATAAAAACTCTAATTAAAGAGAAACCATTAATAATTTTTCTTTTGTTTTAACAAAGAATTTCGGAGCCTTATCTGCTTCTCCCGGAAAGACCGCTTTTGCTTTCCAGCCACTTTATATTTCACCATCATAAAACTCTTAGTTTTAAATTTCTCTCTATTAGTAGTTGATGCATTTGGGTTCATACGCCCTCTCTTTGCACCAAACTTATCTCTGCCTTCCCTCCCTCCCATGATGGTTTCCATTCTAGCATCCTTATTATGCTTCCTCTTCTTGTAAATCATTTCAATACTCTTCAAAGATACAAGCTCTCCAGATTCAGCATTATTTTCAACTGCCCTCTTTCGTTTCTTGTTCTTTCTACTGTTACTAAACATTTCTACCTCTTTGGCTGCCTGAACAGCAGCTATTTTGGCAAAATCAGCATCAGAAAGGAAGCGAGAGCTGACAACATCAGCTGCCCGTGCTGCTCTCTCCTTGGCAGTTAGCTTCATTACTTCTTTTAGGGCATCTTTAGTGGAAAAGACTTTCTCTTCTTCTTTATTACCATCTGTACTTTTATTGACAGCTTTATTATTCTCCTCCTCTGTATCCATTTCATTATCAGAGTGGGAGACATCAACCCATTCATCATCACTGTCAGTGTCACCTAATCCAATGCCCTCATCATCACCCTGAGTTTTAAATGTTAAAATTTCAGCACCAGGAATATAGCTCACAGCACTGTTTTCTCCAAACTGTTCAACTTTTTTCTCCATACGAAGTTCACTTGGAGCTCCCCGATCCTTTTTAGCAAGGAGCTCAGGGTTTTTCCCTCTAAAGAGGGATAAAAGTGATCTGGCAGCCATCATTACTCCCTTGTTTTTGTAAGTCTTGTACTGAGTTAAGTCTTGTAATAAATCATCAGACATACAATAAGGATTCCTTGCACAAAGTTCCCTTATTGCATTTAAACCCATTGCCATAACTTCGCTGGAATAACGTTCAGTAACAAAGTTGTTAGCAAGAGTACGAACTACTGGCTCTAGATCATCTGGGGGAACTTGGTTATGGGCTGCTTGTGCAGCAAATACCATAACCTTGGTGACTTCCCGTTGGTGAGGGAATAAGAATCTTTGAACTAAAGGATAAAAGTTGGGCAAGTACAGTTGATGGACACCAATCAGGCGAGAGATCATATTCATGGTCATTAGTTTAACTTCAAATCTTTCGTTCATCTTTTCTAAACGTTTATATAATTTCTCAGCTAAATCCTGTGGGTCATGAATTAAGTGTAAAGCTGAAAAATCAAAACTTGCCTTAGCTTTTTTCTTCTTTTGATTTTTTTGAGCAATATATTTGGCTTTTTCCAGTTTTCTTTGCTTCTTTTTTGTTTTCTTGCTAACCTTCAAAGCCATCATTGTAGATTTTAAAACATTATTTTCATTCTCAGATTCACAATCTGAATCTGTTTCTTCTGCTTCCTCATTATCCTTACCAATAAAAAATTTAATTGCCGCTACCATAATTTTTGTGACTTTTGAAAAGCAGGCACTTGCTAAAATGTTGACAGTTTTGGCATCATTCCAAACATGCTTGTTGTATAATTCAACCATCACATCAAGAGATGTTTTAGCAGCGACTGCATGCTTTGATGTAAGCATCTCGTACATGAAGTTTTGTAATTCCTTATTTAACTTCATATTTTTACCCTTAGAATTAATATTCTTGATGTCTGTAACTATGTTCTCCTTTAGAAATTGGCGGAGGTTCTTGTCCTGAAATGTAAATGTATAACTAAATATAATGAAGTAAAACATTGAAAATGCATTTACATGTATGAACATTTCAAGATTTTAGCATTACCTAAATCTCACAAATATAATGTTCTACATAAAAGCACTATACATTATTATTACAGTATTTAAAAAGTTTTTATTACTGTATTTAATTATGTACAGCCTCTCCTCACTTAGCAATGTACTCGTTTACCGACGACACGAACTTATGACAGCTCTCTGACCAGAATGCATACCTAAATACATGTAATGTATATTAGAGCTGATTTCCTCTATTCTGTTTATTACAGTATATAGTACACTACTGTATAAGCATTTAAAATTATACTAAAAATGTTATAATGGTGCAAAGGTGACATTAAAACAATATCAAAGATAGTTAACACAAACCCACTATTATAGTATGCTCCTTGCTTAGTGACGAATTCGTTTACCAACGTGGTCTTAGGAACGGAACTCCGTTGTTAAGGGAGTAGAAGCTGTATTAATTAATATTACTTATTTTTAGACAATCCTAATATATTATCATCAATATCTTAAAAAAAATCAAACCATGTAATACCTTCATAAGTACAGTAATGTAGTTTTGGCTCTAGTTTAAATTTACCCAAAGTGCTGTGCAGTATGAGCATACCTATTATGTACCTAAATAAACTGTAAACACATTAGTAATCACTTGTATGTACCAGAGTATAGTGGACCCCCGAGTTTCGTGATTAATCCGTTCCAGAGAGCCTGCCGAAAGTCGAAATTCACGAAACTCGAAACAATTTTCCCTATACGAAATAATGGAAATAAAATTAATCCGTTCCAGACACCCAAAAATATTAAAATAAACTATTTTTTTTTTCAAATTAAATAAAGATTTATATACTGAAATCAATGAGAAATCAAGTACATGCATATAAAAAATAATAATAACATTACACTTACCTTTACTGAAGACTTCTGGGTGGATGGAAGACTGGAGGAGGGGATAGGAGGAAGGTGTACACTATTGTTTGGAAGGAGAATCTCTTTCCATTAGGACTTTAGGTAGCAAGTCCTTATCTGGGGTTACTTCCCTTCTTCTTTTAATGCCACTGGGAACAACTTGAGAGTCACTAGACCCCTGTCACACAAAATATCTGTCCAGAGAGGTCTTTTTCTGGCGTTTCTTTAAGATTTCCCTGAAGTGGGACACAACACTGTCATTGTACATGTTGCAGATATGGCTTGTTTCAGCTTGGTCAGGGTGATACTTTTTAACAAAACTTTGCAACTCATTCCACATTCCACACACGTCCTTAATCACTGAAGAAGGAACCTCCTTCACTCTCTTTTCCTCCTCCTCTGAAGCAAGTTCCTCGGCTGTGGCCTGATGCTGTTCCAGTTGAAGCTCTTGCAGTTCGTCAGTGGTTAGCTCTTCCCTGTGGTCCTCCACCAACTCTTCCACATCTCTCACTCACCTCCAACCCCATGGACTTGCCCAATGCCACAACACCTTCCACAACAGGCAGAGGGTCAGCAGGGACAGGGTCTGCCTCAAACCCTTCAAAATCCCTCTGGATCGTGTTCCTCACTTCATTTACCAAAGGGCTTGCACTAGCTTTCCTTGGGTCCATGATGACTTACTTAGCAGTTGCAAGCACAAAAAACAATGGATTATTATGAAATGTATTGTATGAACCCACAGGGTGATGGTCACGTGTTGGTATACAATGGCACACTGAGTGTGAATGGCGTGGGAAACTGGCTTGGCGTGTGCGGTGACGGGCGGATGGGTACTGGACGGTCGCCGAAACACGAGTCTAATCACGAAAGTCGAGGCCAAATTTTGCCAAAAAAACTCGCCGAAGGTCGAATTTCGCGAAAGTCGAGGCTGCCGAAACTCGAGGGTCCACTGTACTATAGCAGAGAATTCGGAGATTAAGAGGTATGAAGTCATCAAAAGTATTATTCAGAGGGCTGCAGAGGGGTTGTTGAGGTAATTTAGACATTTAGAGATGATGCAGCAAAACAGGATGATTAGGAGGGTGTATTAATATGGGGTGGAGGGAAGGAAGACTAAAGGTCATCTTAAGAAAAGGCTGGGGAAAGGGGGGTAAAGGTTTTCAGTGCTAGAGGCGACATCCAACAAGCTTGTGTGAGCATGCTAGAAAAGTGGAGGCAAGTAGATTTCATGATTTGGCATGCTATTGGAGTGTGAGTAAGGTAGCATTTATGAAGAGATTCAAGAAACCAGTGAGTAAGGTAGCATTTATGAAGAGATTCAGGAAACCAGTCCGTGAGACTCGAGTTCTGGAGGTGGGAAGTACAATGCCTGCACTCTGAAGGAAGGATGGGGATGTTGCAGTTTGGAGGGTCATCTGAACTATGATGCCAGTGCCCTTCAAAGACAGTGACTGAATGATGGTGATAGTGTTTTCTTTTTGTCGAGTCACCCTAACTTGGCGGGAGATGGTCAGTGTTTAATTTTTTTTTTTAAATGTAATAATTCTATAAAAAATAAAAAAACAAAAATTAACAACTTTACATATGCTATATACAGTTGTATTCCAAACCATCTTTGATATAAATTCAAGTCAATAAAAATAAAATAAAAAAACTCATTTTAAATTTACTTGGCAATGCAGAAGCTGAAAGAACAACATATGAAGATCAATTGGAGAAATCATGTTTTTGTTGCGTAGTAGCACCAATGCCTTAACAAAAGCCATCCTCATATCTGGATGCAAAACGGAACAATGGCGCTTCAGAAGGGTCACCAAGTCTTGTGGAAAATCCTTCAGCCTATCTGGGTAACAATGGGCTATCTGCAGATATATAGGTTATCATTATTAACACTATAAAAATTAATAATCTTTTATAACTGTTTATGTATTGCACGACTTATACAGTAATAAAAGTAATATATAGTGAATATTTGATTATAAAACTTTGGCATATTTTTCTATGAATTTACAAATATTAAAAACAGGAAAATATATTTAGGAAAACTATTCCTTCATCAACGGCACAAAAAATCAAAGCAACATAACATTGCATAAAAAAAAGGCATGCAAATGGTCTCACCTGAGCTAAAAACATAACCATCTGGTACAAGTCTTCAATGTAGATGGTTGGGTTTTGTTCAAAGATAACACATATTGCTTTATAAACAGAATGTTGCCTCTCAAACTCTTCAGTGTAGGAGGCTGCATCACGCTTGATAAGATTCTGAAGTTGTGGTATATTTGATGGTAACTTGTTGTTATTAGCTTGAGTCTTCTCCATTATGAAACAGACTTTGCATAAATATCTGTAGATAAAAATACAAGGTGTAAAATATACCTAGAAAATTACGTATACTATGGAATAATGTTACAGTACTTGCATAAATATCAATAAGTTTATTATTACACACATAGGGAGAGCACTAAACCTATAGGGGTCATACAGTATTTTGGGAACTGGAGCCAATCAGATGTGACCCAATAAAATGGAAGGCAGCTCCAGTTTTTTTAATCAAGAGCTCTTCTCCAGCATCAAGTAGAATAAGATTCTGCATAGAAAAAGAAGACCTTAATTAGATCATTAATCCAAGGGATGGTAACATAAGATAACCAAATACAGCCAATCATTGGGGCTTGTTTTTCTTGGGGTTCATTTTTGGTTCACCAGGATGTGACCCAAAACAATCTACTAATTCTTGGGTATCTATTTACTACTGCTTGGTAATGGAGGGAAGTGTTGGACTTTCTCATATGTCTTGCCTCATAGTAGGCGTCAACCCTATGACTTCTTGTGTGTGAGCCACGCATGATAACCACTGCACTACAAGATACCACCAGAAATAACTTTGTGTGATATTCTGGGTTATCCTAGGTAACTTACAGATGTTACTCTATGTATGCTAATTGTACTTATGTGTACCTAAATAAATAAATCATATGGGCTGACTTAATTAGGTCATCCTAGGTTAAATATGCATAATTAATTTTTTATTTGCCCCTAATGTGTATTCTCAAGAGCATTGTAGAAAAACTGCACATAAAGCCTAAATAAAAGGCTAAAAGTTTTTATTTTGGCTTTGGGTACATACAGCCTCTTCTCACTTAGCGACATACTCATTTACCGATGACTCAGACTTATGACGGGCTCTCTGACCAGTATGAATACCTAAATAATGTATATTAGAGCTGATTTCCTCTATCCTGTTTATTACAATATACAGTACACTACTGTATAGACATTTAAAAATATACTAATAATGTCATAAATGGTGCACAGGTGACATTAAAAAATATCAAAGATGGCTGACACAAACCCACTACCATTATAGTATGCTCCTTGCTTAGCAACAAACTCGTTTACCAATGTGGTCTTATGAACGGAACTCTGTCATCAAGTGAGGAGAGGCTGTAATACAATTTTTCTTTTACAATGGACTTAAGGGCACATACCTTATAGGCACATGTTATGTGTACATTTACTATAAGATAATCAAAAATATGAGACTTTTACTGGGGTAAGTTTATTCAGGTAGGCAACACTCAACTCAAACACCGAGTATCCATGGTTCGATCCCCAGGAAGGGTGGAAACGCTGGACATGTTTCCTTACACCTGCTACCCCGCTTACCTAGCAAGTAAGTAGGTACCTGGGTGATAGTCGACTGATGTGGGTTGCATCCTGGGGACAAGATTTAAGGACCCCAGTGAAGATAAGATATACAGTCCCTTGATGATGCACTGACTATCTTGGGTTATCCCAAGTGGCTAACCCTCGGGATTAAAACTCCGGACAAAATATATGCAAATTTGGGCGATGATTATTATCATACATAGTAATCTTCTAAATTACCTAAAATAACCCAAAAGAGACAGATGAAGTGAAATTTCCACCGATGTCAGTAAGCAAGTTTATTTAGGCACAGGTACACATAAGAGCAATTAGTATAGGACCCCAATGGAAATAGGTCAGTTTGATTTTTTTGGGTTATCCTAGGTAATCTACACATGCTGATTTGTATGAATTATGT